>NW_026067949.1:42258642-42326809 GCF_014885135.2 Alexandromys fortis
AATAAAGAAAACTGTTACTTCCAGGAAAAATATTTATAAATACATTTAAAATTTTTCGCCTATAAAGATCTTGTTACTGCTTAGGTTTTGTTGTTGTTGGAGGTTGAGTTCCTAATTGATCTTCAGACAACAACTGTGTCTTGTCACTGTTTTGTTTAATGACATATTTGAAATGTATATATATATAATTTTTGGAAGCTGTAAAGATCTTCTGCATGTGCACACTTATAAGGGTCTGTGAGGCATATTATGAGCCATATTGAGGGTTGGGATTTGAGTTATTCTCTTGTTCTTTCAGTCACTGATCAAATATTTGCTGCGCCTTTATTATCTAGGAGTCCACCATTTATCAGGAGTATTCTACCTCTTGATTTTTGGGCTACTTCTTTGGTTGTTGTTGTTGTTACTTATGCTACAAACTCATTACCATAGGGCTGAAGAGATGGCTCAGCACTTAAGAGCACTGGCTACTCTCCCAGGGGTCCTGAGTTCAATTCCCAGCAACCACATGGTGGCTTACAACTGATCTGTAATGAGATCTGGTGCCCTCTTCTGGTGTGCAAGCAGAACACTGTATACATAATAAATAAATAAATCTTTAAAAAAGTACTTGTTACCATAATAATTTAGAGTTAAATTGTGAGAGCTAAAGAGACCACTTTTTAAAGGTTCATTGTATATGATCTTGTGTATATTGATCTTTAAAATGATATGTAATAGGGTTGCCGTGTTTAGTCCTCGCCAAATTAGATATGATGCAGTATCTTGACTTTGCCCGATTCTCTGATAATTGAGTGGTGTAAAATTTGGCACTGTCGGGGATTGAACCTAAGGCCTTGTTCAGGCAACGCAAGAGTTCTATTACTTATCTACCTTCCCAGCCGTAGACATTGTTTTTAGAGAATTATAGTTTCACAACACAACTGGGCAAAGATGTAGAGATGCCCATATTCTCAATATCCCTGGCCCTCTGTACTTGTACTCATACCCTTTTATTCAGTACTGGGAAATCAGTTTAGGGCTTTGAATAATATTCTCACCTTTTACATATTTTATTCACAATAATTACCCTGAAATGCCCCACAGGCCTGATTTAAACACAAACTGTTAGAGCCAGGGTCTTACTAAGTTCCCCATGTTGGGATTTTAACTCTGTAGCCCTGGCAGGGCTGGAACTCATAATCTTCCTGACTCAGTCTTCAAAAAATTCAAGTTACAGACCTGGCCACCAAGCCCAGAAGAGTTTATCTTCAGGACTGTGCATTCTATGTGCTTGGGTAGATGACATACACCTGTCATTCTGCTATATGAAGCACCTACACTGTACTGAGAACTGTCAAGTTTGTCTGTTTATCTTTCTTTCCTTCCTAACCCGTGGTATATGCTGATGGTTTTGCCTCCATAATGTTTTCCCTTCCCTGAATGTTATGCTGTATGTAACCTTTTCATATTGGCTGCTTTGAATTAAAAATTTTAAATTAAATTTCCTTTATGCCTTTTTATAGAATGACAACTCATCTGTTTCTACTGCTGAATAATATATTAATATATCCATTATATGGATATATTATAGTTTTTGTCCATCTACATATTAAAAGACAGCTTGGAGCTAGGCATGATGGCTCCTACATGTAATCTCGGTATTTGGGAAGCAGAAGCAGGAAGATTATCATGGGTTTGAATCTCCTAGTCTATGGAGTAAGACTATATATATAAACAAACAAACAAACAGTATCTTAGTTGTTTCCAGGCTTGACATTTAGGACTGAATGTTTTATAGCGTCTGCACAAGGTTTTCAATGGAGCTCAGCTTCTGTCTCTTTTGGGTAATTGGCGGGGGTGGGACTTAGAGATCACATGGTAAGGTCTTAGCCCTTGGTTACATGTGAAATGGGATGCCTTTCCTCACTGCTCATTTGCCATCCTTACATCTTTGATAAGGTATCTGTTAAGATCTTCATCCTGTATTTTATAAAGTTTGTGTTTCCTTATTGCTAAATCTTAAGATTCAGATACACAGTTTTTTGTTTGTTTATTTTACTGAGCAAGATCTTTTTTTTCCCCAAAGACGTTTACTTTATTTTTTTTAAAATTTTTATTTATTTATTAAAGATTTCTGTCTCTTCCCCACCGCCACCTCCCCTTTCCCTCCCCCTCCCCCAAACAAGTCCCCCTCCCTCGTCAGCCCAAAGAGCAATCAGGGTTCCCTGCCCTGTGGGAAGTCCAAGGACCACCCACCTCCATCCAGGTCTAGTAAGGTGAGCCTCCACGAAACTGCCTAGGCTCCCACGAAACCAATAGGTACAGTAGGATCAAAAACCCATTGCCATTGTTCTTGAGGTACTGAGCAAGATCTTGCAGTGTAGTCCTATCTTCCCCCTCATTGTGTAGACTATGCTGGTCTCAAACCAACAGAGATCCACCTGCTTCTGCCTCCTGAGGGCTGGAATTGAAGGCATGTACCACCATGTCTGGTTTATTACATGGTTTTAGTAGTAATTCTATATGTTGCTCCCCCCTCCAAATTCTTTTATTTTCTTGGCAGTGACTTTTTAGGGCCAAAAAGTTAATTTTATTGAAACTCAGTTTGTAATTTCTTTTTATAAGATTGTGCCTTTTGCGTCACATTTAAAATGTCATCACCAAGCTGGAGCCATTTAGATTTTTTCCTGTTATATTATCCCATAGCCATCCCATAGTTTTATGTTTCAATTCATATCTAGGATACACTTAAAGTTAATTTTTATGGAACTTATTGTTTTTGCCTGGACTCATGCTTTTAGCATGTGGTTGTCCTTTTTTTAATGTGTTGAAAACAGTACCTTTTTCTCTTTGTGTTGCTCTTAGTCTTTTTCCAAAGATTCTTGACTGTATTCACATGGGTGTATTTTCAGGCCTCTGACCTGTTCCTTCTCTTCGCCTGCAAATTCTCTGGTTAGTGTCTCGTAGTCTCAGCCACTCTTGCTTTTAGTAAATCTTAGAATGGTTTCAGTTCTCTGACTTTGTTCAATGTCGTTTACTTATTGTGGCTCTTTTGCCTCTTCATATAATCTTTGGAGTAAGCCTGCCAACTGTTGCAAAATGACATGGTAGACTATTTATTGTGACTGTACCGACTCTATTAACCATTTTGAAAGCAACCAAATCAAGACAGTGCCAAGTTTTTCAATATCTGTATATTTGGTAAGTTTTCTGATTTCTTTCATAAATCTTATAATTTTTCTTATATAAATGTTATAGAAAATCTGTGGATACAGCTGCAGTACATCCTTATACCTAAGGCACAGGAAAAATCAAGGAGGAAGAAAAGCCTGTAAGAGCCAGAGAACCAGGATGCCTGTTGCTAGATAGATGTCCCTAGAGATAACACAGAAGATGTACTTATGGCAACTCAACAATAAACTTGCCTGAACAAGACCAGTATGATGACAGCACCAGTTGACATGACAACAGGAATGGAAGAAATTCTGCAAGATCCCACACGTTGATGACAGGTGGCCAGTGGTTGCTGAGAAGGAGAGAATCAATTTCCCATAGGGACAAACTCCCAGATAGGTTGTTCAGTCGCTGAACATACGTACATACAGGCAATGCTAAATGAACTCAGTAGGTTTCAGTACACACACACACACACACACACACACACACACACACACACACACCAATAATAAAGAAGAGGCCATGAATTTGGGAGGAGGAACAAGAGGTGTAAGAGGATGGATGGAGGGATGAGAATAATGTAGATGCAGTGTTCATTTATGAAGTTCTCAAAAAAATTACAAAGAAAAAAAGTTCTTTCTCCTTCCTTCCTTCCTTCCTTCCTTCCTTCCTTCCTTCCTTCCTTCCCTCCTTTCCTTTTTTTTTTTGAGACAGGGTCTTTTATATAATCTTGGCTATCCTGGAACTCACTATGTAGGCCAAACTGGCCTTGAATTCACAGAGATCTGCCTTCCTCTGCCTCCCAAGTCTGGGAATTAAAGGAATATTCCACTGTGCCTGGTTAAAACAACAATTCTTATCATAGATTTGTGCCTATAGATATCTCTTTTGGAGTGGAAGCTAATGTAAATGGCATTATCTTTTAAATTTTAAATTCTATTGTCAATTGTTGATATGTAGGAAAGTAATGAATTCTTACATTTTAAAAACTTTCTGTAATTGCTTATAGTGTGAAGAGATTTTTTTCTTTGATTCTTCAAGTTTTCACAAGAAAGCCAAGATATTTTAATTGATTTTTGCAATTTGTACTGATTTCTCCTTTCCTATTGTATTGTGCTAGGTTTCCAGGAAAACAACGGAAGGAACATGAACAGCCTAGTTTCCGAACATGTCCTTTTTCTTTCATAACACAAATTCATTTCTTTTCTGAACCTGTTGAAGTAGAGACGTTTCACTTTATTACGCTCCTGGTATGCTTTCAGTATTTTCGATGTATCAAAACAAATTGATACCCTCAATTTACAGCTGAGGAAATTGGGGCTCAAAGTTACCTTGTCCAATAACAAAGGCTCATTCATGGTTGAGGGGAGCTCATACTCAGCATTCTAAGCGTTGATCACTTTGCTATCTTAATCCAGAAGTCAGTATGAGACTTAATTCTCCGAATTAGTCACTGTCTTGTGTTAGTGAGAGACCGCTTTATTGCAATTATCACTAGAGCTTTCCAGAGCTGCAAACTGTCACCCACATTATAGAATGACAGGGACTCCTTGTTGACTCTCTCCAGGTGCAATCTCCCGGTTGATACACAACTGCTGGACTCAGCAGGTCTCCTCTTCCTAATCCAGGCTAGTCCTTGAAAGGCATTGGTATGTGTGGACTTTCTGTAATTCATTTGCCCAGAGTATACTTTTCAACGGACATAGTTCACTCTTTGTCAATGAGTGTTGTGGAGGGTATTTGCCATCTACTTGGACTTTGCAAATTTTCTGCGATAAAGGATTACAGCGGAACTCTCAGGTCAGCGGCCTTTGGAGGTGGATAAACTGCTGTTGAGAATGACTGAATGAATTCATTCCGTAGTATCTGCTGGAAACTTCTTGTACATTAGAGGCATTTGCAACCATTAGAGGTGACTGTTAAGTGTAAAATGTAAAGACTATTTTTTATACAATACCAAAATTTAAAAGTACTCTGAATGAATGGAAGTGTATATTGCTTGTAACCGGCACTCGTATCCTCCTGTCTTGCATTATAGGTTTTGTGTGTATGTGTGTTTCCCCCCTCATCTTTGCTTTTAATTTATAAAATCCTTGAAGGAGTTAATCCAATATGTGTGTGTGTGTGTGTGTGTGTGTGTGTGTGTGTGTGTGTGTATGTGTGTGTTCCATAAAGGCTTGAAACTCTTTCTCTACAGCACAAACTGGAGAACAGTTTTGGACTAACTCTTTGCCCAAATCAAACAACTGTACCTATCAATCATATTCTTTGCACATGATATTTACTATTTAGGGTCAAGTTATGTAGACACAGTCACAGAATGAAGATAGATTCATGCTATTGGTTAGTATGAAGTGATTTGCCTTGTTAACTAGGTTAATCAATTGATACTCTGCAGATTTATCTTCTGGTGACTCATAAGACCTACAAAAAAAGATGGAAGCTCATTGGATTTCCTATCCAGGTTAATCTGGTTTTCACTGTGTGAACAATAGGTACAATCAATTAATTATACCTTAGTGAGCTCTCACAATGGTTAAATATAGTTGGCTCCATTGTGTACTGTCGGTGATAGACAAATAAAGTAATGTAGGATCTCTGATGTCTTCAAGGTCCACATGAGATAATAGAATCTGGTTTGCATACCAGGTTCATAAAACATAATAGAGGCACCAAGCTTCTGTTCCCCACATCTGCATCTACACTCTTGCAGTTTTCTTATTGTCCCACATCTGCGTCTTTTTTTCAGGCTCCTTGGCCTGTCCACCACCCCATGTCTGTGCTTAGCAAACGAGTAAGAGGTCTCAGGCATCATTGACAAGAGAGGATGATGATGTGTGGGAAGTACAGTAGATGCCGCATCGTCACTCGAGTGAGCGAGGTGGGTGAAGACAGGATGTGCTCAGCAGTTCTGTGGGGTAGCCTTGCACCTGCGCCAGAAAGTCTCTCAATCTGCAGAAAGGCAGCTCCTTCCTCTCAGCGCCGAGCACCCTGTTTTTCTCCTGCTTGTCGTCCCCTTCCCAGGCCACTCTGCTGAGTTAGGGAACAGTTCTGTTTCTGAGCGGCCACCATCTTCCAACATTCCACAGATGTTTCACTTAACTCGCTTAGTTTGAATGGTAATCCTCAATGCAACCAGAGCGAAAACAGGCTCCAACAAGCTCAAACCCCATCTTCTTACGTGGCAAGCGTGTGTGGGCTTGTCACCTGGGGTTAAAATTTGGAAAGGCTGTTCTTTCTGTATATCTATTAGCAGTGACAACCCAATAAAGGAAAAGATATACTAAACACTTATAACAAAGTATTCCACGAGTGCTCTTTATAAAAACTGAAAAAAAGGTATTCCATATGCACATATGTGTGTATTTGTGTGGGCATGTGTGCCACGGGGGGCTGTCAGACAACTGGAGGAGTCTCTTTGTCCCTCACGTGAGTTCCAGGGATCGAGTGCAGGCTCTTGGGCTTTGTGGGGCAGGCACCTTTACCCACAGCACCCTCTCAATATTCCCTATGACTGTTCTAGAAATAGTAGAGTTATATAAAGGAGTGGATTCTATTTTGGATCCACAGTAAGACAAAAAAAGTAGACACAGCATCTTAAAGAAATTAAATTCATTATTGGCTAACACACAAAACGTAGAAATTGTACGAAAGTGTAGCTCAATGGTAGAACATTTTTTATTGCATTCACAAGTTCCTGGGTTTCATTCCCAGCACAGCAAGTTAGCAAATAAAATTACACTTATTAATTGGATGATCTCTGGTATGTTGATGTGAGTATGCACTGTATAACTTTAAAATCCTATTTATTTATTTGAAATTTTTATTATTTAAGATTCTTTGTGTATATGTGGTTATGTGCCGTGATATATGTGGATAGGTGCTCATGAAGGCCAGATGTTTGGATCCCATTGGAGCTGGAGTTATGGGAGCTGCCTCGTGTGGATGCTAGGAACCAAATTTGGCCCCTCTGCAGGAGCAGTTAATGCTCTAGCTGCTGAGCATCTCTTCAGCCCCACACACAGTATAATGTTTAAGTTCAAATATATCTATCTTTTCAAAGGGTTTTCATTTATTATGGTGAGAACTTTAAAAATCCTCTTTTATCTTTTAGAAATCTATCCTAAGCAGGTTGAGTTATATGTTTATTGGTTTATATGTATAAATAGCAGCAGCAGGTCAAGAAGAAGAGGCTGCGAATTTAGTGGGCATTAGGACACGGGAAGGGTAGGAGAGGGAATGAAGAGATGATCTGATTATATATTTTCTTTTTTCTTTTTTTAATTTATTTTTCTCTTCTCCCCTCCCTGCCTCTCTTCTCCCCTCCTCCCCTCTCTCAAGGCCCCCATGCTCCCAATTCACTCAGGAGATTTTGTCTTTTTCTACTGCCCATGTATATTAGATCCATGTATATCCCTCTTAGGGTCCTCATTGTTGTCTAGGTTCTCTGGGATTGGAATTTGTGGGCTGGTTTTCTTTGCGTTATGTTTAAAACCCACTTATGAGTGAGTACATGTGATAATTGTTTTTCTGGGTCTGGGTTACCTTACTCAAAATGATGTTTTCTAGCTCCATCCATTTGCCTGCAAAATGATCTGCTTATATTTTAATTGAATGAAAAAAAAGTCTGTCCATGCTGTTTTCTTTAACATCAATGTGCTGTGCTATTGCACAGCAGATCTTCCTGTTCCTATCTAACTTTAATCTAACAGCCATTGATTGACCTTGCCTGGTCCTTGCCTTTCTGTATCTCTCCCCATCTACTGTAACTGCCGTTCTACTCCATGAGATCAGCTTCCCAAGAATCCACACATGAGCAGATCATGGAGCACCTGACGGCCTGTGCCTTAAAGTAACAACCCCCAGCTCCTTTCGTGGTTTCTCAAAAGACAGGACTTCATTCTTTGGTTGAATACTGTGGAGTCACAGATACATTAGTGCTTTGTTGCCTGGGCTGTAACCAATGTCTTTTTTTTTTTCCTCCTTCAGATTCTGTTGTATCTTCTACCAACTGCCTGTCTTCCTCCTGGGAATTTTACAGAGAAGGTTCAGAGCATCTATGACCTTCAGGGGCTCTGAGAAAAAAGAATAACCAAATCACCGACACAGAGTTCACCTGCATGCCTTCTGGAAGAAGAAACACATCGCCTTTCCTCGGGAATTTTCACCATCGACAGCCAGGGATGTAACTTTGCTGATGCCATACTTCTGAGGGACTATCAGAGAATGGTCATACTGTTGGTTTTTAAATACCAGGAATCGAATTCAGAACTATGTGCCTGCCAGGCAAATGTTCTACCACTGAACTATACCCTAGGACCCTAATTTATAATCTGTTCTGTTTGCTGGTTTGGGTCTTAGACATGTTACTATATCTCTCTCATTGTGTCTCAGCCTTAGCTTTATAAAACAAGACAATGATGATGTTCTGAGATAAAGTCCTCAGGGGGAATGGGTGCACTGATGTGCATAAGTACTGTTAAGAGTGACACAGTTAGGCATTTTACTAGTTTTTGTTAAATACATTACAATCCCTGGCATTGTTCCCGCCACACATACTCTGTGGGAGCTGTGAACCCCCAGATCCTGAATTTCTTGTTTTCCCCTGATCTGAGTACCTACAGCTGCTCTGAGCACGAGACCCTCAGGAGTTCCTGATGGTAGGGGAATGGTTTCTGGTGTGTTTGGCTGGGGCGTGGCTATCCCTATATAAGCTGCCCCTGAACACAATAAAGGGGGCATTCTTGGGGCATTCTGGCATCAAGGATGACCCCTGCCTCTCTCTGTCTGTCTCTGTGTGTTTCAATCTCCAGCCCCTTGCCTGGCTCACCAACTGTGTGGTAGTGCATAGAGCAGAGACGGGCGTCGTGTGCTGCAATACTCAATGCTCTGTGGAGTTACTGGGGTTACTGTACTTCCCAAGGAACGCGAAGGCTCTTGAGATGCAAGCATTCACATTCTTCCAAACGCAAAATCTAATAGAATAAATAGGACAATATTTAAAAACATAAAATAGTTATACATGTTTGTAAAAACATACAAATTGAAGAGCTCTAACCAAGGATGAAAACAAAATGATGACTACACTAACAATCTAGGACTGGAGGAGGGAACTAAAAGATGCGTTTCAAAGATGGGAGGATTTGCACAGACTACATGGGAAAACTGTCTTGTCAGCAGAGCTTGTGGTCTGGAAATGAACACACAGACTGGGGAAAAGGAGGTCACCTCAGAGCACCTTATACATTGCTTACCTAATGGGGGTGTTTTGCATCTTGTTGACTTGCAAAAAAAGTTACAATATGGTGAATGATGGAATTTGTCTATGAGAGAGAAATAAAGGATTATGCCATAGAGATCGTTTCTTCATCTCTTTTTCATCTGTATCCTCATCAATTCCAGCAACAGTTGGAGCATGTATGGTGTGTCAGCCCCGTGCTAGCCAGCAGGGGTGCTGCAGTGACAAGCGACTCACTTTCCTGGGACTTTATAAATTAGTGCAATCAGATTACAGACACTGTGAGTGCCAAGGAAAGACACTTGGCGTTTACTTAATGAGTAATGGGGAATCATCAAGGCATGTTTTTTTTTTTTAAAGTGGCATTTTAGGGTTTTTCAGAATCGTTAAGGACTAGAAATGTGGACATCATTTTTGAGTTGTGGGGCTTGGAAGTAAGAGCTTGAATGGGAGCAGGACCAGTGTCCTGGGTGTAAGGATAAATAGGGGTTTGGATCAGAACCATTTAACTAAGTAAAAGTATATGGTGGATCAAAATCTTTAGGTGAAGTCACTCCAAAGCTATGGAGCTGGGTGACATGGAGAATTATGACATCACAAGCCAGATACCTCTTCCCCTCCATGCTCAGGGATATTTTGAAAGATGGGCTAGGAAGATCCTAAAAGTCAAAAGGAGTAGACGTTTCCAGTAAGACAGCATTTTTCAGACGTGAGTGAAGTTGTACAAAGGATCTCCCAGCAGCTAGAACTGCATGCAAAGACTGCACAAGGTCAAGACAACATGTATGGGGGAGGGCTCATGAAGCCTCACCTCTACCCAAAGATCTATTGATGGAGGGAGGCTTGGGCATGCAGGTGCTGGAGCACTAACCGTGATCCTATAGATGGTCCCGCACGTATGCACATATGGGCAGCACTAAGCTGACTCAGTGGGATTCAGGGGAGTGGGGGATGGAGGAGAGAGAACACATAGAGTTCAGAGAGAGAAAAATGGGGTGAGACAGAGAAGAAATGGCAGGGAGGGAATGGGGAATTAAAATAGTTATGTGTGTGTATTAATATTTGTGTGTGCTTGTGTGTGTGTGTGTGTGTGTGTGATGCAGGGGTTGGAACTCGGGGCCTTTCAGGTATTCTATGACTATGCTCTATGCTGAACACGTTTGGATCAATTCGATTCTATCCTATCCATTTTACCTACCTACAAACTACTTTCGCAACACATGGGCTCACTTCACGATTGTGTGAAAACTGTCCTAAAGCTAGTTGGGCATTGAAATGTTATTGCAGTATTATAAGTATTTTTGTGAGTAAGGATCTTGTAGAAGAAAAGTTGAGGTGGCTAGAGATTTTAGAGTTATGATTAAAAAGCATGTTTGAGTTAACAGAACACACAACTTAATTCAGAATCTTTGGGAATAAGCAGAGCATCCCTCAACATGAGAGTCAGTTAAGTTAGACAACCACTCCCTGGTGTGTGGATAACCAAGAACATTGGAAGCAGCTACATTTGAAACATGTACATTGACATTTAAAACAAGTAAATATGTAAAGATACGACAAAGCGAGTTTTATTACTTAGGGAGAATATTGTCAACCATATCTGCCCTCCTCATTCTTGCAGGCGCACTTCTGAAGTGATGTTTCCCGTGAGTACTTACAGCTTTAAGCGACACTGAGCGTGAACCAAAGAGCCATGTCTGGGCTGGTGTAGTGTCGTAACTGCCACTTTAATTTTACTGATTAAGGAATAAGGGCATGTATCTGTCGAATGGCCACAAACTTGTTTCTTAGAAATGGCTTTATATTTAGGGGGCTGAGACACTGCGGAGACAGTAATATTTACATTTCTGCAGCACCACTTTTTCCTTACTAAGCGAAGTAGACTACCAAAGAATGTGTGTGTCAAACGGTGTCATTCTGAGATTTAGACTTGGGTGGGGAGGGCAAAGAAGGCTCATTGTAGTCCCCAGCATTTGGGTGATGGATGTAGCAGGGCAGAGCACTGAACTAAAGAGACCTCAGTATGCCTGATGGCCAGAATGTTGTTAGCCTCTTTAGTTGGTCAGGAGTGAAGTAAGACAGCTCAGCCTCTACCCTACCTACTCATTTACATCCACTCTTTCCCTCTAACCATGCAAGTACTCCTTGCATTCTAACGAGATGATGTGGAATTGTTCACAGCTGCATGTGCACAGAGATACATGCGCAGGTATCTCTTCATTGGGCAAGTTAAACTGGCAATCAATGGATATTCAGAAGGGCTGCTTGACCCTAGGCAAGTGTCAGCCTGAGTTTGGGATGAGCCCAAGACTTGGCTCGTGGATTTGCAGAACTCCATATAGGCCAAATGTAAAATGCAATTTGTAAATTTCAATTGCATGGAAACTTTAATGTAGCAACCTCAGTGATTTAAAAAAAGGCAGAGAAAACAATTTTGGAACAGTCCAAGAGAGACTCCAAAGTTTAATGGCCAAAGTTCAGGCCTTCGGCACTGTTTACCAGGGACAACTAACCTTCTGTCCTAGTGGACAGGACCTACGTGGTGACATTTAGGGACCCATGGAACCATGGCTTCAGGCGTGTTCCATCTTCAGTGGTGTGAGGATACTGAGTAACTGCCCCTCTGTATTTTAGGGAAGGTTAGGTATGGTTTGCAGATATTACACCACTATATTTGCCAGGAAGTTTAGAAATGGAAATTGATGTGGGTATGTATTAGAGAAAAGGCACACGGAAATTAGAGACTAGTTCATCATGGAGAATCGGAGCACATCCTGGAGGGGACTCCAAGGCAGCTGTCAGAGGCTGGAGATGGCAGAGGGGGAGTAAGGGACCATGATGAATCTAGTGAAGGGCTGGGGGGGGGGTGAGGGGCACAGAGCAGCTCCTCTTACTCTTTGAATCCCCCCTTTCTGTTTGCTGCTTGTGATAACACTGTCTTGATTTTCTCCCACACCCCTGGTCATCTGTTCTTGAATTTTGAATCTTTCTTAAGATTGCATCATGGATTTCTTCTCTATGTGTCATTTTCTTTCTCTCAGTAATTTTTTTTTTTCATTTTTGAGAATTGGTCTTACTATGTAGCTAGGTTGGATTGGAACTTGTGATCCTTTTGCTTCAGACCCCTGGATGCTGTAAATACAGATGTGTGCCACCTACATGGCAATTTCTCCCTTCTTCGTGATTCACAAATAGTGATCATAGGTTAGGCCTTGCCTGGGACCGCTATATCCTTTAATATATAACCATCTAAAAGATACATGGTCTTAGAAGACTTAAATATGCCTGGAATTTAACATGTATAGACCCTGCCAGTCATCTTGCTACATCACTGCTTTTCAACCACTGAGTAACAGGAGGATACCCTGATGGAAGAGGCCATTTCAGGCCTGAGAAGGTTCTCAGGGTCACTTGGATAGGGAATTCCGTAGTCAGGGTCCTTCAAGCACGGTCTAGCAGAAGAGGAAGATAGACTTTTAGTGGGCACAGATTATTATTGGTTTTGTTGACATAAAAACAAGAAAGCTGAAGAACAAAGGGATTTTCTAACATCTTGTAGAGACGAGGTTTTCTTGTTAGGTCAAAGGCCAATATTAAATATTTCCATAGCTGTCCATTTCTACCCCATTGAAGAATTCAAGATCTTGTCTTCTGCTGCTGGGATTATCACATGAATTCTCTGGCTACTTTTCCTACATGCGTTTTTCTTGGCTTTCTAACCTTTTCCCACACTGCAGCTGGGGAAATCTTTCTGAGGCATAAATCAGATTAAATCATTGAGCCAACTAAGCCTGATTCAGCAGCTTTTGAGCACAAGCTGAAATGTTTACTATGGTTAATCTAGATACAAAGCCATCTTCTATACAACCATGTCATCTCACACCAGGCTTCCAACACCCCCGGGTGGACCTTTCTTAGGTCCCCACCCCCCCATTTTAGTCTTGTTCTGGCTTTCTTTTACCTTAAAGGTTATTTTTTCCTTCACTAACTGTGCTCAGTAAAACCTTTTTAGCTCATATGTCTGAGCCCAGGAGAACTTCTCAGTCTCCCAGGCCAATGGTGTTCCCAGGTTGGATATTGTTTTAGCCTTAATTATCTGTGTGATGTAGTTTATCTGTCATCGTTGATAAATCCATTTCCACAGATGATCTTGTGGCTTTCTTTAAGGATATTGTCTTTGAAGAACTTGTACCAGCAAAATAACCATATCCCCATACTCAGATTGGAAACCTAAATAATTGAAAATTCTTCTTTTCTCTTCTGCTGCCCACCTTACCTTTCATTTTTTTTTTCTTAATGTTCCTGCAGGAAGTTCCACTCATTTCCTAGGTGGGGCCTAGGTGGGGTCTTTGATTTGGTGAGACTTTTGGAAATAACCTCTCTTCATAATCTCCTACTCCCCTCAGCCTTCTGCCTGCTTATTCCATTTTACCCCCGCCTCCCAAAATGTTGCTCCACAAACACAAATTCACCCAGCGAGAGGGATTTCTAAATTTTCTAGTCGTTTGAGTTCCATAGGGAGCTGAAGAGGTTGCAGCCCACACATCTTTAGGCGTGAGGTTGCCTTTGGTTTAGGACCTCTCCTTTACTATCCTAGCTACACCGTGCACTCGTCATGCACATGCCTTGAAATGTTGTCCTATAAGTACGTTGCAGTGCGCCCGTCTCTTCTGTTGGTCAGTGAGCTCCCTGAGGTCAAGAGTGTCTTATTCATTTCTCATTGTTCTGTCTTATTCAATGCATCCTCACAGCCTAGAAAACAGCCTACGTCCCAGTCAGTGTTCCTCCAGTATCTGCTGAGCATGCGTAGAGCATGGGGTGACACCGCTTGAAATTAGAACGAAACATTGTGCCGCGTGCCCCGTCAGCAGGACACCGTGCTTGTTGATGCCAGGGAATGTTTGCTCTTAAATACCAGCATTCCTGATATGCTTATCTTGGCCCCTTGCCCGTGGAACTGCAGAAAGAAATTTGGACTGATCAATACAGCCATCTACCTGCCTTTAAATCAATCCGAAAATGCTAACTTACATACTTTTCATATGTGGCCGCAGAAAGAGTATAGATAGAGTAAAACAATTGAAATAGCTATTATACACATTTGAGCTACTTATGCAAGCTCCTGGTATTAAGGTCACTAGGGCTGACACAACAAATAATCAGGCACCTCTGGGGAGGAGTGGCCCAGTGTCCTAAGTTACTGATATTTGCTACACATTCTATTTGAATGCATACTTTTGCTATCGTATTATTCACTGATATTGTTCTGCAAAAACCCCTCCAAATCCAAGTATATTATTTTAATAAAGGGATTTTATGTCAATATCATAGAAAGTCAATTCAATTCAATCATAAAAAGCATAATTCAAAACTTATATACTCAATAATATTTTACAATCATCTTTCAAACATTTACATTATATAGCTTCCTATAATCAAGTCACAGAAGCATGTCTCTTTAATACTCTACAAAAGACCATGGACAATTACTTATGTGACAGATGAGAAACTTACAAGTGATTTGAGAGCAAATAATCCACCTCTCATTGTTATTCTGTTCATAGTTATTTGCAAAACTCATAGACATTTCAGAACTTGAATTTTAAGTTTTAGCTGAATCATAGGTTGGGAAATTTCAGGTATGAACTGCTCCTGGGAGATTATAAAACAATAAATTCTAGCGAGGCAGTGGTGGTGCAGAGGCAGGTGGATCTCTGCGAGTTCAAGGCCAGTTGGTCTACAAAACAAGTTCCAGGACAGCTAGGACTACACAGAGAAACCCTTTCTTAAAAAAAAAAAAAAAAACCAACAACAACAACAAAAAAAAACCCTCAAACAAATCAGAAACAAAACAATGACAAAAACAAAGCACAAACACAGCAAGTTTTAAAGCTTTATAAATTACCCTTTAATGAAAATATTCTAAGGTTGAACCACGAAAATTTCAACATAAAAATATTTTAGCTGGCTGGGCAGTGGTGATACACGCCTTTAATCCCAGTACTTGGGAGGCTTAGGTAGGTGGATCTCTGTGAGTTGGAGGCCTGCTTGGCTTACAAGAGCGAGTTCCAGGACAGCTAGGACTGTTACACAGAGAAACCCTGTCTCGACAAAACCAAAAAGAAAAAAAGAAAAAAATTTAAGCGAAACAATCTCTATCTATCTATCTGTCTATCTGTCTATCTATCTATCTATCTATCTATCTATCTATCTATCTATCATCTATCTACCTGTCTGTCTGTCTGTCCGTCTATCATTTTTCAAGACAGGATTTCTCTGTGTAGCCCCAGCTGTCTTGGAACTCTCTCTGTTGAACAGGCTGGCTTTAAACTCAGAGAACCTCCTGCCTTTGCCTCCTGAGTATTGAGATTCAGGCATGCGCCACCGCCACTCAGCTACAATTTATGTTTTATAAGAGATTATAAACGTTTGGTTTTGTGACTTCAGAAGCCTTTTGGACTGCATTTGGAAAGCTCGTAGACTGTGGGCAGATGCTCAGCAGTGTATTTACTCAAGGCTGAATTCTATCTGCAGCAGTAGTTATGAGCAGTTACCAGCGTTTCTATTTTATATGTTCTTCTTGCTGACCTATGAAAAACAGATGAGTACGCAGGCATTTGGTGTGTTTTTCTTTAATTGGAAAAACATTAAGTATGAAGAAAGTGGTTTTTTAAATACAGGTTAGATAAACTTAGCCATCTTTTAATTTCTTAAAAAATATTAAGCTGATTTAGACAGTGAGGAATACATAAAAGCAATGATATAACTTAGCTTAAACTAGCTCTCTGGCTTGGAAGGCCTAATTTCAAGTGTTCTTTCTTCTATTTCAGGATACCTTCTCATTCCATCAGATTGTCACGTAGGAAGCACGGCATCATAGATAGTTCAGGTGGAAGGGCCTTAGGGATAATTTTATTCCAGTTGATTTCTATGGTATGGAGACACTAACAGATCTGCAGGTCCAAGGCTGCAGCAAGAAACTGAAACTGAGCTGAATTAAGCTGCAGTCAGTAACTAAGATGTTGGAAGAAAATAGTCAGGAAAATTGAGTTGCATAGACGTAAATTCCAGGGGCTCAATCTCGCAAGAAGGAAGGGCACAAAAGTACATTTTTTTTTGCCACTGAGACTCCACTATATATGCAGCCCCTATCCACCTTAACATTTTTTTCTTTTTCTTTTTAAATAAATTTTTCATTGTAACAAGAACAATATCAAAATAACCCAAATAACTGTGTAACCATGTCCTCTTAAATCTTGGAATGCTTTTCTTAGTAGAAACTTTTATACCTTGAGGGAAAACATACAGCCTTTGACCATTCACAGTTACACAACTCCGGCAGGGCACAGTCATTGAGAACATGAGGTTGTTTTCTGAGCTAGAACTCTACAACAAATACGTTTGGCAATCTCATTTGATTTTATTTTCTGGTTAGATAATTATAACAAAAACTAAATATTCTTCTATCAGCACTGAATTAAGCATTTTCTCTATCTTAACTATTCCAATTACATCAAAATGAGACCATCTAAGCCTGAGTAATTTACTAAACATTTCCTGGTTCCCTCCCAACTGCTGTCTCCTCTCACCCTGTCGTTTCTCAGCTCAAATTTTCTAATCCTAGTAAATAACAAAAGAGTGAGTGTGGAAGTGTAACCATAAAGGGAAAAAGGAGGGAAGGGAAAAGAGATGAGGGACAGAGCCAGAGCACCTAGAAGGCAGACAAGGTACCGCCACGACCGGGACATCAGATAGCCAGTTTACACGATAGATTTGAAGTATTGTTTTCATCCTTAACTACATATGGAGAAATTTGTCTTCTATAAAATGAAGGGACTGGCAATGTCAGGACAGATGAGCCAGCCTGTGTCATATTTCAAAATAACTACCGTTACTTTCTTCTTCCCATTGGAGAGCTATTTTAAAAGGGAACTGTCAGGACGACCCAAATCAGAGAAGTCTGGTTGGCGTTTGAGGTTCACCAGGGCCGTGTTGTCATGTTTCCAGGTATGCTGCTCTAAAGAACTCTTATTTCCAGTGATGGGCTGGATCTGTTCTGCCTGACGTTATAGAGACGACATTAAACAAAGAGTGAGATGTGAGAGTTGATGACTGAATGAGCCAGTGAGCCAACTCCCAGTTTTCTTTCTTTTCTTTTCTTCTTTTTTTCTTTTTGGTTTTTCGAGACAGGGTTTCTCTGTGTAGCTTTGGAGCCTGCCCTGAAACTAGCTCTTGTAGACCAGGCTGGCTTTGAACTCACAGTGATCCGCCTGCCTCTGCCACCCCCCCCCCCCCCAGTGCTGGGATTAAAGGTGTGCGCCACCATTGCCCAGCCCCCATAGTTCATAGACGGTTAGGATATAGGAAAGGACTTAGTTATCATATTAAAGCTGGAGTTCTTAGTTACTTTGATTTTTCTCTGGGGTATAGTAAAACGCTTATTAGTGGAGAACCCTACAGTAATTATCCCGTGAGTTCATTTCTAAAATGACCTAGGATCAGAATACAAATTCTTCCAAAATTTCATCCCCAGGACTGTTCCAGTAGGAGGGAGGAGGAGTGTGAGAGGGGAATAGGTGGTGACAATCCAGTATGTACACAGATGACATTATCAGAGAATAATCTACAAAGCTATCTCGCTCTGAGCATTTATCCTGTTAGATAATTCTGTTCTGCTGCAGTTGGTTAGCAGCTGTGCACACATGCAGTGAACTAATGTCACTCAACTCTAGCAACAAAATTTTGCTTTTAGGAGTGTAGACAAGCATAGAATCAAAGAAGGTGACATTCCTCACGTAGTGCAGCTTGATCTGTGAACAGCCTTACATCAAGTCAGTACAACTTTACATACAACTAGGTACCTACCATATAAGAACATTCTAGATAAGTCTAAAAGTTCTGGATGGAAAAAATTAGAGCATTCACCAGTATAAGTATTACTTATCTAAACCAAAGAAATTAAGTATTATCTATGAACAATGATTCGTTGTGATTAGTCAAGCAAGAAGAAAAGGGAAAATAAAAGCTCACTTCACAAAACATTGAGTATAACACAGTAATGAAGTACAAGTGTTCAGAGCACTTTATACCAAGAAGTACTTGAAACATCAATCTCAACAGTTTTTTAAATTATCAAACATTGCTTCAAAGTGTGATGGACACTTTCCCAACAATATCTTAAGCGCCTATTCAAACTAGTGCTTGAATCTCAGCCAAAACAATGAAACAAAACAGGGAAAAAAGGATATGGATAAGAAAAGAAGCCAGGCTGTACCTGTGTGATTCTAGGTGTAGAAAGACCTGAGGACTCCATTTGAAAATCCTTAGACCTGATCCGCACTTTCAGCCAGGTGCAGGAGAGAAAATTAATCTATAGCCATTGGGTAGTTTGCCTGTATACAGAAAACATGCAAATAAAATGGGGAAAATAGCCCCATTCTTGGTTGACTTAAAAAAATACCTAGGAATAAACCTAGTTAAGGAGGTGAGGTTCCTTTACAGTGAAAAATTTAAAACACTGAAAAAATAAATTGAAGAAGACCCTAGTAGGAAAAAGCCTTCTAAGCTTATGGCTTGGCTTGGTGTCCATTGACAGAGAAGACAGAGAAGGAAAACAAGGGATATGAACAGAGTGGATTCTTTTCTCCAGCTATAAAGAATGAAGCTACAACATTTTCAAAAGTTTGGCCACAACTGGAGACAGTCATGTTAAGTCAGTCTTGGAAAGACACATATGCGTTTTCTCTCATTTGTGGTTCCTAGATTTTATGCAGATGCACAAATCATGCATGTATATATGACATAAAAGCAGAAATGACACCTTCTAGAGGAATAAAGGAGACCAGTGGGAGGGGCATTAAAATGGATGAAAGGGAAGAGGAACAAATAGGCAGAATAAACTCATATTTTACCATATACTGATACAAAGATGTCCTTATTGAAGTTAGAACAACATACAATGAATGGTGTAGGATTCCCCTTTGTGTGCTGTGAATATGTTTTATTGCCAATGGTTAATAATGAAGTTGCTTCAGCTCTTAGCAGGGCAGAATAAAGCCAGGCAGGAAATCCGAACAGAGATGTAGAGAAAGTAGGCAGAGTCAGGGAGACGCCGTATAGCTACCGAGAGGGACAGACTCTGGATCCTTACCAGTAGGTTACAGCCTCGAAATGTGTTCATTTAAGATGTAAGAGTTAGTTAATAAGAAGCCTGAGCTAATAGGCCAAGCAGTGTTGTAATTAATATAGTTCCTGTGCGATTATTCAGGTCTGAGCAATTGGGAAACAAACAAGCAGCTTCTGTTTACAAATGCAAATGTGTCAATCAAATACACACACACACAGACAGATACACACACACACATGCACACACACACACACACCCATAACAGCTCCAAAAGCCACTTAGAATAATTTTTTACTTTTATATATTTATACTATATGTATAGAATTTTGTTCCTGCCCTTTCTTCCCTCCAATTCCTCCTTTGTTCCCACATTAATCTCTTTCAAATTCATCTTTTTCTTCAAATATATATATATAAATGAATACGAAATAATACAACTTGCTGAGTCCATTTAGTCCCAGAAAACACTTCCTCGCTGGCCTGTCCTCGGAGGCTAGCATAGCATAGTCCATTTGCACTTAGGTCTACATTCTAGCCTTCTTCCATGGCCAGGTGAAAGTCAGTATGTAGTCCTGAATGTGGTCCACCTGTCTCAGGTAAGGCTTTGTGACATACACTCTTAGCTCCAAGAAAGTCTTTAGCACAATCTGCATTTCTCAATAATTCAGGTGGATATTTTGGGAGCGTCAAAAGGCAATGATGGAGGATGATTAGTGTTTGAATTGCAATGTGTATTTGCACTTTATTTAAGCTAAAATATCTTGGACAGTTTTTGACTTTCATTGGGAAATGTATCTTCATAACTGAATGGAAAATTAAATAGCTCATCTTGTTTCAGTTGTTGACTTTTTCCATAATGATCTTCCATTTTACCTACTTCATTCTTTATAAAGCATTTCTAGTCCTGCAGACTAGGTAGGATCTGTATATATCCACCAAAAAAAAAAGAGTCTTTTTTATATAGAAAAAAGACAGATTTTGTGTCCCAATTTTTCTTCCAAATTCAGCCAAATTTTCTATATTTTAGAATGGATACAGGTAATGTCACTACTTCTAGAAGGCCTATGGTAAAATCCTGAGGACATTATTAGATATTGCTATTGTATTTTCCTGGACACGCTTTACTTCCAAGAGGAGATCTGAAAGTACTACAGGGTCCTGAAGGATGAACCGTGCAGCCTGGCAGATAAAAGGCAAGGCTGGCTTGAAAGACTTTCTGAGAGTTTCCAGAAGTCAGGAGGGAGAGAGAAAGAGTGCTGGTTTGAAGGTTATAATTCGGGTGACGAGGAAGTAGAAAACAGTTCCAAAGAGATAATCCATCTACTTCGAAACCATCCTATCAAAATGAATGAAAGCAACAAACATCCAAGAAGACAATGGGAAAACAAGGGCAAGAGGACTGAAGCTCGGGTTTCATTCTGAGTGATGTTTGCATTTCAGCAGGAGAGGGTTCTTTTTTCCTTTTTTTTTTTCACTTCTAAATGATGAATGCACAATTACACTTTCCAAACAAAGGATTTTCCCAACCGCTCTTCATTTTCAAAGTTGTCCTACGAGCACGAGAAAAACACTTAAAAATCATCTGAGCCATTTTTTGTTTACTCAGAAAATAGATTCTCTAGGCTGTTTCCAAAACTCAGTTTCAGTTTTGCATGGATGGTCATGCCAAACTCTCCTGGTGCCTGACTAACCATAGAGTTTAAAATCTTGGGGAGCAGGACATTTAGAAATAACTAACAGCCATATGGCTTCCTTCCTCTCAGTACAGAATACGCATACAGAATTAATGCCGGGATTTTCAGAAGAAAGAGTATAAATTCTTTCTTACGAAAGGCAATGTTTCAAGCATTTCTTGTAAGCATAAAAATCGTGTTAAGAATGAAGCACTTTAATTCTCTGCTGCTAATGACTAGTTAGGATATGCACATGTAAAATACCGAATCAGTACTGTTAAGAAAAGATTCAGTTGTTACTTATATTTTAAAATTATTGAAACCCCATCAGTTAGTAAATCAACTCAAGCTCTTAGTCCATTATGATGAATTTGATTTTTTTTTAAGATTTTGGTACTTATGATTATACTATAATATAAATGCAAAGTAGATACACAGATTTTTTTACTCAGTTGTCAAATGAAAAATACATGTTCATAGTATTCGTGTGAGTAAGAAAACCCTGGATTTGTGAGTCAGCAATACAACTATATTCAAGGGCTTGCAAACTCTTTATTTGTTTACGCTTCCAGACTCTCACCAGACAGAGCTAGGTTTGACTGCGGACTTCACATAAATAATGACCAGTCTTTCTAGGAAGCTTAAAGACAAATTGTAATTTGTCCAAGAAAGAGTGACCTTCTTTCCTTTACCCAGTTCCTTTCTTCCTTCCTTCCTTCCTTCCTTCCTTCCTTCCTTCCTTCCTTCCTTCCTTTCTTCCTTCCTTCCTTCCTTCCTTTCTTTCTTTCTTTCTTTCTTTCTTTCTTTCTTTCTTTCTTTCTTAGTTTTTGGCTCAGCCCCTACCCCTGGTGGAATGAATTTCACAGGCAGGCATTCTTTTACATTCTGTCCTTCTGTGTCTTTGGAGACTAGTCTGTTATTGCTTTTCAGGACACCTTTGAGTCTTAATACAAGCAAGGAAATACTCATTCCTTCTCCTTCATTATTTGTGTTTGGAATCTCTTGTGTTTGATTATATAATTCATACACCTTCCTGAAGAAGAGGACTTAAAAATGAGGTCACAGAAAGTAGATTTCTTTCATTGTTATAACTAGATATGAAAAAGAATGCTTTTCTGGCCACTCGGTAGTCTCTGTACATATAGGTTCCATGGGGGCAATTTGGATGACAGTGCTGATTACCTCATCCTTTGCGGTGAGTGAGAGAGCTGGTCTGCTATCATTCTCTCGTGTTATGTGGCAAATACCATCATTACTATCTTTTGTGTACATGTTCCTCTAGTGTCTCTTCTTAAAAATAAAACCCAAGAAAGAGATTCACGTCAGATGGAAATATCCACCTCAGGCCTGTTTCACACATAGACAGAGGTGGGGTGGAGACACAAAACTTCCAAGCATCCACTGAAATTCTGACTGTTCCAGGCTTTTCTCTGCTTACATTTGAGGCAATGTAAGCTTTATGGAAGATTCTAATTTCGAAAGGATGAGAAAGACATGGAAACCTTATAATCAGCACCCCCCATGCAAATTTTTTATTACCAACAGTAAAAGCATACTTGGAATGAGCAATGCATGTAGTTCAGTACTTAGCTTTTAAAACAAGTCGTGTTCCCATGCGAAGGCCCAGACCAAAATGCTCAAGTGGGAGACAAGGAACACAGTAAGGGAAATCGGTTTGAACGGTTTAAACTCTTATGTAAAATTTGATGTTTTACATAACTTGAATGAATTGACAAAGTCTTGTGGGGAAACAGCTCCAGATGGCAAATAGACGCAAGGGATCTAGTCAAACAACTTTTTGGCACGGATTGTCTGATTTTGTAATAGGGTGAGAACCAATGAGATGGGAGATGAGTCTGGTTAATGGTCTACCGTTATTGGTTAAAGAAGTATATTAGAGCGCCGTTCTCTCCATCCACCTCACCTTTCCTCTCAAGCCCACAAGCCTCTGGCACAATGAAGTGGGTAACCTTCCTCCTCCTTCTCTTTGTCTCCGGCTCTGCTTTTTCCAGGGGCTTGTTTCGCCGAGATGCACGTAAGAACCTTATGTCTTTCCTGCTCTACTCTTACTATACTTACCTAGTGATGGAAGCCCTGTAGCTTAGTCTTCCCTTCAGGGCTTCTCTCCAGGCTTTGATGCTATTTTGCACCTGAGAACCCTTGTGTGGTTATATTATTAATATGCTTTAGACATCTCAGTTGACAATAATGAGGGGATTTTTTTAAAGCTTATTTTAAAATTTCTCTTAGTTTTGAAGAAATGCTAGGCAAAGTGACTTAAGTTCTATCAAATACAGTCGAAGTCAGAATTTTTCCCAATCGCAAAGCCCGTTTACTGTACCATGTTATACTAAAAGCTAAAAGTGTGTGTTTTTAATTTTCTAATTGGAGCTTCCATTTTGTATCCATTTTTATTTCAGGTTGTCTTAGGAGATACAGACATGACAAAAACATTGAATCTTAGGTTTGATAGCAGAGCTATAAACACTTAAATTTTAAAATAATATTTTGGTGAAAAGACAGTTCTTTTAAATGCAGAAGGAAGGAATCATTGACAGCTTCGTTTTTTTTTTTTTTATAGCTATCAAGGCCAGTGTCTTAAAGCAAAGGAATAGCTTAAGTTTGGGGATAGAAGTATGAGAAGCAGCATTATAATATTATATATATATATATATATATATATTAGTTGTCTTCATCAATATCTCAATATGTTTTGTGGATTTTCTCTCCCTGTTCCCACAGACAAGAGTGAGATCGCTCATCGGTACAATGATTTGGGAGAAAAATATTTCAAAGGCCTGTAAGTTAAAATGTTGAAAGTCAATTTGATGTTTCTGGTAGTATTTCAAGTTCTAAAGTGCTTTTTCTCACTTTAAGTGTGCAAATTGTAGGGTCGCACTGCCCAATAGAAATGTCTTCACTGGAAAGACCTGTGCTGGGCAATATGGCAGCCAGAGGGCATGTGGTTATTGGGTACTTGAAACATGAGAAGTTAGTTTATTTTTAAAAGGTCAATAGTGTCTTATACCTCTTATTACCAGAGGTATATGGATTAGAAAAGAAATAACTCCCAGGACTTGGGTAATGTCTAGCCTTGACCATGAAATGTATTTAGAACATAGTTTGCTTGTTTGCCCCATGGTCAAATATCTACTGACACACATAAGCATCTAGACTTAAGCATGGTACAAATCCATATTCTTTCTGCTTGGAGAGGCACATCTTCCTGGTTAGACTGCAGAGAAGAGCTGCCTGGAATAAGTTTTCTAGCTAGTTGTGAGAAAGATATACAGTGTATAGATGGTGTGCACATTCATAATTTGCTATTTAGGAAAGTCAACTGCTCCATATGAGAGCTTTATTTCTATGTCTGTTCTTCAGAGTCTTGATCACCTTCGCCCAGCATCTCCAGAAATGCCCGTATGAAGAACACATAAAATTAGTGAATGAGGTAACCGACTTTGCAAAGGCATGTGCTGCTGACGAGTCTGCTGAAAACTGTGACAAGTCACTTGTAAGTGCATTCTGATTTTGAGGACCTCTTTTTCTCTTATAATAATTCTGAGTGTTTCAAAGGAAAACAAATACTGTCTCCCATACCTAAGACCCTGAGAGCATTGTGGAAGAGGGGGCGGAAAGAATGTAAGAGCCAGAGGACTAGGGATTTTGCTATGAGATTGTCTCCTAGTAATGCCAGAAGCTACACCCCAAAAAGTCTCAACAACGTGACTGCCCAAATGTGAGCTTAACAATGACAATGACAATAGATGTGCCAAAGCGGATGAAAGACCACAAGGTCTCAACCCTACATAAAGAGCTATAGGCAAAGAAGAAATGCTGGGAGCAGAAGATATTGTCTTCTCCAGGGAAGAGAACACCAATTGGTTAATTCAGTACAAATGGCCAATCTTGAAAACATATATACAAGTAACATTATATAGACCAGCAGACTGTATTTAGGAATATGTATGTATACATATAAACACACACACACATACACACACACACACACACATATATATATATATTAATGAGGAATGAGGACATGGATCTAAAAGAACAAAAGAGGCATATATGGGAGTGTTTAGAGGGAGAAAAGGGAAGGGAGAAATGATGCAATTATATAGTAATTTCAAAATATAAAAAAACTATAAAAAGTTATTAAATGATTCAATGATTATTAAATGGATAGACTCTAGGTATGCGCATAACTTAAATCCTTGGAGGCTAAAGCGAGCAGTTATAATATTTTTAATGGCAATTTGTCATTTGTACATTTTATTTCCAAGCTTGAAAATCTTATCTCCATTCACAGAGTCTAACAGCAATAGAAATCTTTTTATACATTTTTAAATTTTTGTAGTGAAAGCCCTCTACCCTCTTCACTGTAGTTGACAATAGCTACAACACCATCCAGCAGATCTATAACATTTATCTCGCTTAACTGAGATTCTATGCCAAATGATCTATAACTGAGTTCCTCCTTTCTTTGTCAGCCATAATTCCCCTTTTGAATTCTGTGAATTTGACTATCTCAGGTACCTTATATGAGCTGAATCACACAGAATGTGTCTTTCTGTGACTGGCTTGTTGTGCTTAGCAGAATGTCCTCTGAATTTGCCCATGTTGGTACCAGTTGCAGAACATTCCTCTTTCAAAGGCTAAAGAGTAATCCTTTGTGTATTGACCACATCTTAATCTGTCTACCCACATTCTCTTCATCCATTTGCTCGTGGTTGCTTAGGCTATGTATGCATTTTGATTATTACAGGTAATGCTACAGTAGAATAGGAGGGACAATGTTTTCTTGATGTAACGGCACTATGTGAATCTTCAGAAAGCATCAACTGATTTCTACGCTACTTGGTGACTTGGATAAAACTATAGTACAGCTCTTTATTTCTATTTTAGGGGAATGAATTTTTATATACAACTAAAAAGTGTGGTTTTCAGTTATTTAGGAGAAGTTTTGCTCTTTATGGGTAGGACTTCAAAACCTGGGACCTGAGCTTCTCTGGCTGCAAGCCATTTCCCAAAATTATCTCTAGGCTGTTTCCTCTAGAAGCCTTTCTCTCTCATTACAGGGTTAGTACTTCACACAAAACATTCCTGAGTCAATTTTTTTAAGTTAATAAACTGTCTAGATTAGTAAAATTTCCATGAAGTTAGATGACTTTTATAACAAAAATTAATGAGGAAAGGAAGAATTATTTAATAAATGAAGTCCTTTGGGGTCATTATTTCTAGAATAAAGAGGAGATCTACATTTTAATGTAGTAATTACTTACATTACAGGGAGTTTTCCTCAGTTTTACAGGGAGTCTGCTAAAAAATGGGCTTGTTTAAACGGGACAGAGAAGTTCCTGTTCTGTTCCTTCTTCTATAGTCAAATGAGAAGCCATGTGAACACGTGACTCGAGTATAATTCAAACTCTCCTTCCAGAGCTAGTTTCCCTTGATATTTTTTTTTCATCATCGTGACTTTTTCTTCCAGCTTTTGGTGCCAGATAGAAGACATGTAGGGTAACATCCCTTAAGGCTGTTGCCTGTCTGCTCCTCTGTTTCATTCACTGTACATAGCACTGTGGCATTGGACTATTAGGAAAATTACACAAAAACAGACAAGTCAAAGGAAAGTCAACGAAGGGATTTTTATATGATTTTCCTTTTGCTTTACAGTTTTAAAATATGATTTCTTTCATTAACAATTTTTCGCACTTACATTTATTTTAAGTGGTATATAAAAGCATAAAATTGTACATATTTCAAGGAGTCATGCGATGCTTCAACATGGGACATATCATCTTCATACCTACATACAGGTCCTTATTTTCTTAACCATGTCTTATCTACACATTCTGTTCTTTGCACTGCTCTTTGGTTATAGAGAAAGTCAGGTACTGGCAGGAATTTGACATCTTCTGTTTTCCCCTTTAGCACACTCTTTTTGGAGATAAGCTTTGTGCCATCCCAAATCTTGGTGATAACTATGCTGAGATGGCTGAGTGCTGCGCCAAACAAGAACCTGAGAGAAACCAATGTTTCCTGAAACACAAGGATGACAAGCCCAACCTGCCCCCCTTTGTGAGGCCAGAGGCTGAGGTCATGTGCACCTCCTTCCAGGAAAATCCTGCTTCATTTATGGGACAGTAAGTAACCGGAGACCCATGCTTTCAATAAAGAACTGGGCAACAACTCTGCCAGGAACACCCGTGCTAATAATAGTCATTCAAAGCCCAAATATCCAGCCTCAAGCCTGGGAAGGTTTCACCTCGAGGTGATTTTTAAAAACCTAATATTTGACACCACAAAACTATTCACAATGACAATAAGAAGAGCAAGGATATTTTGATCTTGAAGACATGTATGACCGGTATGAAAAATCTGAGATTGAGAAGTTGCAAAATATTCTGAAGTGGTGTGTGTGTGTGTGTGTGTGTGTGTGTGTGTGTGTGTGGTGTTCATGTCCCCTCTGGATCAATTTTGTTTTAGTCAGCAACATTACATCACCCAAATTTAACCATTTAGCAAAAATGCACACGTGAATATTTGCACACAGATACACAAATTCAATCTCCCTTTCCTCACTTAAGAACAACAGAGACAGACCATCACTCACGGCCGTACCGAGTGGAACTGGCCCATAACAAATCTTTGGGTTCGGGTTGAGGCATCATTTCTGCAGTGTTTTGTGCTGTGGGAAATGATTGCCTACTCTCTTCCTTTTCCCTTCCTCAGCTATCTGCACGCAGTTGCCAGAAGACATCCTTATTTCTATGCCCCTGAGCTCCTTTACTATGCTGAGAAGCAAAGTGCCATCATGACCGAGTGCTGTGCCGAAGCTGACAAAGCCGCCTGCCTGGGACCAAAGGTAATCCCCGGGGCAGACGCGGGCCGGAGCCACGGTGTATTCCCAGCCTCAGCTTTTGGTTATCTTAGGGCCAGATTTGGGACATCTGAATCTCTGGATGAAACTTCTCTATGTCATTAGAAAACCTTTTTCTCTCTTAAGTTACCAATGGATTTTTGTTCTCATACCTTTTTTCCTTTAAGATCTAGCAGTAAGGGTCTGAGAGGGAGTTCTTGTGTTTACTTATCTTCCCATTCTTTATGGTGGCGTCTTCTGTTGTATCATAGCATTTGTTAAATTGGACAGCAAGGGCTAGGGTTTTTTAAAATTTATTTTTATTGTTTTAGTCGTTCTATGAGACACTTTCCTGGGGGTAGAATTCAAAGCAGAAAATTTTGCTGAGGCTAGAAGTTGGAATCCATTTTTTTCCCCCATAAATATTTACTACGTAAATCATTTGCTTTTCTTAGGCACTTACCCATTTTATGAAAGCTGAGGCAGTAGAGAGTTAGATGAACTAGTTACAAAATTAAAGTCAATACAGATCTATATGTATATGCCCTGGGATATTATTAAAATTAAAAATTATTAAATTATTAAAATTTAAATTATTTAAACTATTAAATTATTAAAATTAAAATCAATACAGATCTGTATGTATAGGCCCTGGGATTCAGTACTTCTCCCTGGCATTGTCTACCTAGAAACCTCCGCTATGACCAGACTGATTTTTCTTCCCTTAGCAATCAAAAGGGAATATTTGTGAATTTATGTGCAAATTTTTTTTAAATTTTTCATTTTGATGGAAGGTGTATCTCAGTAGTAGAGTTCTTGCCTGACTTAAACTTTTCACCCAAAGAAATGATTTTGGCACAGGGCTGTATGAACGTTTGAAGTTGTATGTGTGTGTGTAGAAATTGTCTTTTCCAAATTTTTTCAACTAGATTTCTTTCTGTAGCTTGACGCTCTGAAGGAGAAAGCGCTGCTTTCCTCTGTCAAGCAGAGACTGAAGTGCTCCAGCCTGGAGAAATTTGGAGAGAGAGCTTTCAAAGCATGGTACATATTTTTTTTTATATCACAGTTCGCATCTTTATAATGATAATTGTTTACTCTACAAGACTGTGCATTTATAAGGTACTTTATGAAGAGTTGATAGAAGTGAAATCAGAATAGCAGTAATAATTTGACAATTTTGTCTCAGGTTTTTGTCTTAAATCATCAAAGAATTTAGGGTTTCTTTTTTTTGTCTAAAAGAAGAGAGGCATTTAAATTCCATTTGCTTTGCTTATAAAGACTAGGAATTTCATTTTAAAACCTTAAATATACACAATCAAAGTCAGGGTAATTAATTTACTTATTTTATTTCCCTCCGTCTGAAAGTGAGTGTTTTCATGTCCAGATCATTGAATTCAGCCGTCAGAACTTTCTGACAACTCCAATTGTCTGTTCCTAATCTCATGTGTTTGCTCCACCCTCTCTTTGCTTTTTGAACATTATGTAGCTGAACCTGGGAACGTCCTTTAATATATAGGCCAAGAAAAATATGATTGCCCTTCTAGCACCTTGCCTGCTCACCAATAAGGAATCAACACAACAGGAAAGGAAGTGGAGAAGACAGACATTGTCCCTGTTTTCAGGACTCTGTCAGCAAGAATTATCCTCACCAAGTCATCCTTACCAATCAAATTCTTAAAAGCCAATCAAATCAATAAATATAGCAACTCCAGCATGAAACAAACACACTGCTACATGGGTGTTGGTTGGTTTTTACAAAGGAATCTATATTGGAATTATAGAACTGAAAATTGTTTTGATAATAATGAAGATCTTGGCTTTTTACATTTTGCCGTGAGGCTTAGAGGCTCCCTGCTGGACCAATTCCTTGGCAGAAGGATGCATGAGAAAAGCCCTCTAATTCTCTAGACATCAGGGATTTCCCCCCTCCACAGACCTTTAGAATTCTGAAAGGCGTATCTTAAGACAAAAGAGGACGGATCTTCATTTCCAGATGAGAAAATGCTTTCGTACTGTAACACAATTTAACCCCCCGGATCCTTTGATTTAGTGTACTGTAACACTCTAAAAGTTCAAGCCTGCTTGGGGTCACACTGCTAAGATGTCATCAAGCCAGATAAGGGCTCAAAACCTGGTGTTCCTCAGACTGCCACCCCTTTGGGAATTCCCCTTTGATTTTAACTTTTTGAGGCATTAGCTTTCCCCAGACCACGCCCATTCTTTCAGCAGATAATTCTGCCCAAAGAAAACCTATTATGCCAGGACTAACATTACAAGGACTAGCGAATTTTTATAATTATCTTCATTTCAGTTAGTTTTGAACCTTGTTATAGATGATATCTTTCCACTGCTTTCTTACAAATATAATATGATAGTAATTCTTTGATGGGGTAATTTTCTTTTTAGGGCAGTAGCTCGTATGAGCCAGAAATTCCCCAAAGCTGACTTCGCAGAAATTACCAAACTGGCAACAGACCTCACCAAAGTCACCCAGGAGTGCTGCCATGGCGACCTGCTTGAGTGCGCAGACGACAGGGTAAAGAGTCATTGCATGCTAGAGTCAGCGAGAGGATGCGCTTGGCCGCATCCGTGGTCACAGATGGTGGCTGACCTGGGCTCTGGCCTCTCCTCTCCTCTGCCAAGTGCCCTTACTTTGTGGCATTTTCCAGGAAAACAAGCAAACAAACAAATCAATGCTTCCCCTCCCCCGGAAAAAAAAACCAAACAAAAACCAAACAAAAACAAAAACAGTTTTCTGAATTATTAATTGACTCGAAACTCCTTTGTTCAGCTGCACTCTGAGAAGACTTGATTGGAAAGAGAGCAGTGACAAATGCCAGTTTATAAGATGTTTTGGGGAGAGAAGTGGGTTGGAGATCACACAGATTGGAGAGGCTTTTCAAGGAAGGATGCTGTTATCCCTCCCTAGTCTTTCCCCTAATTTACTGTCTGTGTTAAGTACATAAATATTCTCTGTGATCTTACATTCTCCAAAGCTGTACCATCATCTGCTTCATTTTCCCCTTTGAAAGATCAAAACAATAACCCGATGCCAGAATTTTCTTCTGCTGTGATAACCCCTGGAAATCTTAAGTCGGATATTGCATGTACACAAGCAGGGCCTGTAACTGTGCCCATTGCTCAGTATTTAATTATGCCTCATATTTCAGTGAGTTATTCAGTTTTCAAATGCCTACCCATAATTTGGAGGGAGTAAATCGCCCTTCATTTCATGGAAGAAAAAGAACCTGAATCGTTATCTCAGTCACAGAAAAAGAACCTGAAATATCTCAGTCATAGAAACATGAAATTAATAAGTGAATGACTTGCTCCTGACCAGTCAGTCAGTGCCTCTCGAATCTGACTGGAATGTTTTAGTCGTGGTGTCTTGAGGCCACGGGTCTGACGCAGTGTGTGAGAATGTGTTTACAGAAGCCATTTGGTTGTGTATGTGCCAGAGCATGAGACGTGTGCTTTCCCCACACAACAGAGGTGTGGGGGGGGGCACGTAGCAAAGACCATTTCTCCTAAATAGTTGTCTTTCTTTCTCACAGTTGGAACTCGCCAAGTACATGTGTGATAACCAAGCAACCATCTCTAGCAAACTGCACACTTGCTGTGACAAACCCGTGCTGCAGAAAGCCCATTGCCTTGCTGAGGTGGACCACGATGAGATGCCTGCTGATCTGACCCCACTGGCTGATGATTTTGTTGAGGATAAGGACGTGTGCAAGAACTATGCGGAAGCCAAAGACGTCTTCCTGGGCACGTGAGTAGATGCCTTTACTTTCGTAGCTTTGCTGCGTTTCGTTTTGTTTCTGAGACAGGGTCTCACTGGGTGGCTCTGACTGTCCTAAAACTCACTATGTAGACCAGGCTAACCTCAAACTCACAGAGATCCTCCTGCCTCTGCCTACAGAGTGCTGGGAATAAAGTTATGTGCCACCTCACCCAGTTCCTTTCATAGTTTTAACAGAGCTGCATGGCTTGGGAAGCCACACCAGGCTTTGGAGTAACCATGACTTCTGTGGCACTCAGTAAACTTGTTCTCCCTTGCCATTCTCAGCCTTTAAAATTTACCTGAAAAGTAGTTTAGGTAATTTAAAATATTGTTATGAAATCATACATGCATATAGCATAATTTCAAGGTTCCTTACTTTATAAGGATATTTCTAGAATTCTTTATATATATTTCATGAATATATAAATAATATGTATCACTTAAGCATAAGTTTAAGCATATTTCTTAAATATATAATGTATTCAAACTTATTATTTATTCAACTATCTACTTACCTATCTATCTATAACTATCCATTTCTGTGATGACAGCAAGGATATATATGTTTGTGTAAACGTTTATATATATATATATATATATAAACTAGTGTCGTGTTGCTTTGTACTTGGTTGAAAAGACCAGAATGTCACAATGTGGCAAGACAGGATCCAATTAATAACATATGACTATATGTTTTCAAAAATGGCAACAATTAATTTTATCATTTTATTATTAGATTATGACCATATCCTATGCACTAAATAGTGCTTAATAACAGATTTCACTCATATGTAGAAGCAAAAGAAACTTTTACTATTGTCTGTATTTACACATTTCTTGAGCTACTTTGGAGACGTAGTTCAAAACAAATTAGATAAACAGTAAAAATAACTATGAATCAAATATTTAATGTGCGCCAGTCTCTGTGCGCCATGGATTTATCCCAACCCACCCTGTGAGAGAGATGCTATCCTTCTTCCCGTTCTACAATGGAGAAAGTTAATGCCCTGACAGTGTTGATATAGTCCCCATGCAGAACACTAACATACACTGTTGTGGCAAAGTTGAACCTGGAAAGAGTTATCTCTGGACCCCAGGTTTTGCTGCTTAGTTTCCTCCATGGAGCTCCTTCCAATGCAGGGCACCTGGAATGGGACTCACTACTGAAATTAGTTGTGTGAGGCTATTGCTTGCTCACGTGTCTAACTCAGTCTATGCTTCACTAGGTTTTTGTATGAATATGCAAGAAGGCACCCTGACTACTCTGTGGCCTTGCTGCTGAGGCTCGCTAAGAAATACGAAGCCACCCTGGAAAAGTGCTGTGCTGAAGCTGACCCTCATGCCTGCTACGGCAAAGTGGTAGGTTTCCGTAAGCCCAGAACACAGCGGCGCCTGACGGCGCTTCCTATAAGGTCAATTCAGATGTTTTCTTGAGATGGAGGCAAACCTGAGCTCTCAATTGTGATAGGATGAACACTTTGGGTAAAATGTAAGGAAACCTAGAGTAATCACTCTAGAAAGAGCAGGTCTGAAGAAAGGAAGGAATCTTTACTCACTCAAAGTCCTTATTGTAGTTTTTCCCTTTTCATGCTCTTAAGGATAAAATAAGAGTAAATTTGAATGCCAACTAGAAGAGATTTATTTAGTTTACATTTAAAGACCGTTAACCCAACTCCCCAAATTGTCAACTGTTAACATTAGTATCTCAAAGGAATTTGTATAGTTTATTTTTTAAGATATTTTCAAACATTTTGGAGAAGGCTTTGGAGTAGTTTTAGGGGAAGCTATGCTGGCAGGTTTCTTGTGGAGGCCTTTAGGCAGGACTCCTGTAAGAACACACTGGTCTCTGAACTATTTGGGGCCAGAAGAGAATCACAGTTTACAAAGGAGTTACTGAATGCCAGGCACCACTTTGTGACTTGAGTCTGGGAGTAGACTGTTTCATCTCAGAGTCCTCGAGATCCTACTAGAGGGATTGCCTAAAAAGTGATGGCCATGGTCTACTGAACGTCTGCTGTGCACTAGTGTGATTTTAATTTCATTCGTTTAGCTGGTTAACAGAAGAGTACTAGTTAAGTACACTTAATGTCACCATAGAGAGAACCAGTCTGAAATTTAGACATAGAAGAACAGTTGCACGACAAGAAAACGAGTCAGGTGACCTGGCTCAAACACAGCCCTTGAATTCCAGAGCCTGAAGATTCTTATTACCTTGTACCAAACGACCTTGCAAATAGAAGGAACAATTTAAATGTAGTATGACAGACATGACATGGACGATCTCCTAAAGTGTCTTGGACTGAAGGAAGGGAGAAATGCAAATGACCTAGGTTGGGCTCTCAGGCAGGGCCTATAAACAGAGTTCTTTTCTGTTGCAGTTTGATGAATTCCAGCCTCTTGTAGAAGAGCCTAAGAACTTAGTCAAAGCTAACTGTGAACTTTTTGAGAAGCTTGGAGAGTATGGATTCCAAAATGCGTGAGTAGTTCCATCAACTACTTTTTTCCTCGATCAATTTGTAATTCATACATATAGGCGTCCCAGAATATGACCTTAGTAATGAAAACACGTTATTTATAATCCCTATCTATCAAAAATTCTGGAGAGGATGTAGCTTACATCACAGAATGGAGAGGACTGGATCCCTGTGTAATATAAAACACCGGACTCTTGGGTGTTTTGAGAACTCATAGCAAATCTTGACACAGTGGTCTGGGAGTATCTTTCAAAGGCCGAGGGAGTTTGTGAGCAAACAACAGAACAGTATTTGGTAGAACAAGAAGTAGCACACATTGGACAGCAAAAGCTCAAGAACTGATAGAAATGCTGAACGCAAAAATACTGTAAAAGATTTCGATAATATGTGGCTGTTAGGTGAATAAGGGTTCACCCGGGGGAAACACTGGAATTTGGGAGTCACACCTGAACTTTGGTAGTTGGGACCTTGTATTCCTAGAAGATAGAGACTGAGCAGCCTGCTAGAGTCACGTCCCAGCCCCACAGAACCTTCCCTACAGAGGCAAAGAGAGGGCACTGAAGGGTCACATCTTTCCTTAAAGGCTACCTACACTTTTAGCTTCTGACTCTAGAGTTCGGAGTTGACATCTTTTCTTCACTTGAGGAGACTCCAGTCCTATGCTGACTTTTATTGCTTACGGTGCATTATTAAATACTAGACGTTATGAGATGTTAGATGATGTGCAGGCAGACATTGTTTCCGTTCATTTGATCCTTCACTGTCTCCGTTAAACCAGTGGTCTTTCCACTGCTTAGTTGGTCACACTGCTGACCTGTGGAAGTTTGTGCTGGTTTCCTTTCAAGCAGCACAGAGGCCAGCGATGCCATCAGATAGAGAAATATAGCTCACTTCCTTGTGATTTTAGTGCAGATCTAAGACCAAGATCATGTGCTCCAGGGAGTTTGCATGGCCACTTAGTTAGTTGCTCAGGACAAAGTCTTCCTCCAATACTATGATATCATCCTAGAAGAGAAAAAAAAAATCGATTAGTGGGGAAGAATATCTTAGTCGATTTGGGGTAAATTTTCTCTTGTTGAAATATTTTACAGCAGGCCAGTTTCCTGCCTGGATGCAACCATATAAGCTATTTTTTTTTTTAATAACAGGCTCCTAGTGCGTTACACCCAGAAAGCACCTCAGGTGTCAACTCCAACTCTCGTCGAAGTCTCAAGAAACCTAGGAAAAGTGGGCACCAAGTGCTGTGCGCTCCCTGAAGCAGACAGACTGCCATGCGTGGAAGACTATGTGAGTCTTACAGAAGTCACATAACGTTAGCAGTGCTGGGGTTTTGTCTTTAGACATTGACAAATCTAACTTTTAGGAGCAAGGGTGTACTAATATATGCATGTGTGTGTGTGTGTGTGTGTGTGTGTGGTGGCTGGGACATGCCCACCTTTATTTAAACAAAAGAGAGGCAATGTTTATAAATCTCATATGTTTGGTTTCAAAGATAAACAAGTCACTGTGCCAATCAAGGCCAAATTCATAGCTGCTAAATCAATATGGCAGTTCCTCCAGGGCACCAGAAAGCGGGTATCTGTGGAATCCTAGTGACTGTTCTGTTCCTCTGCCTGCACTTCTTTAGCTCTCTGCCATCCTCAACCATTTGTGTGTGCTGCACGAGAAGACCCCAGTGAGTGAGCAGGTCACCAAGTGCTGTACTGGCTCCGTGGTGGAAAGGCGACCTTGCTTCTCTGCTCTGCCAGTTGATGAACATTATGTCCCCAAAGAATTTAAAGCCGAATCCTTCACCTTCCATGCCGACATCTGCACACTTCCAGACAAGGAGAAGCAGATAAAGAAACAAACGTGAGTGATAGTTTCTTATTGCGGGTGTCTGTAGTGTCGAGAGTGAGAACTGTCAATTGGATGGGTCCAGTTTGATGCAGTGTTTGTATTCCCGAGAGAGAAGTGGTTAGGTGTTGGCATTGCTGGGTTGAAAAGCTTTTTTTTTCTATTGGAAAAAATACTGTATTAAACGTTGTCATATAAATTATCTTTAATACTGTGGATAAAAACCACAGAAGAATAAAATTCTAGTTGAGGCGCAGTAAATAATGCTAAATGGCCAACTGGTGAATTTGCACAGGTATAAAATTGGTGACAGAAATCATAGGAGAACTTATTTCAAGAGATGAATAATTTGCTGAAATTGTTCCATGATGAAGCCATACCAGATGCAGGCCAAAGCCACAGGTGTGACTTCTGAGGGTAGAATAAGAAACAACTGGAAACACACATAGGCCGGTAGAATCCTCATTCTCCGGGGAAAGGTCCCAACAGTATGAGATGTACCGGGAGGTTTTCATCACCTGCAGGGACCTGTGATTGTGGTCCGGATCGTGTAACAAAACCCATCCCCCACACAGCTCTTTTTCTCCAGTACTGTTTGTTCTATAAATATCAACGACAGAGACCCAGCTTGGCTTCTTTTCATTTTTATAGCATCCCCATTATTAATGAGTCAAATGGGGCAGACGTTAGAGAGAAAAATCCCATATATGAAGTGCAAAGACAGAAGTCTTTCAGGAAATCTCCTGCAACTACATAAAAGACAGCGTGACTTGCCCCAATTATTCCAGTTGATTCAGTCCCAGCGGAGTGGCACTTACTACCCTCACGCGCAGTCGAGACTATTAAGGTTCACAACGGCCTGCTTGGTCCTCAAAGCCAAAGTCACTTGGCTCCAAGATTTGTAACTTTAAGCTGTGACCTTGCCGTCCTTGCTGACTTGTGTTCCCATGTGGGAGTAACCGTTCCCTTGCTGTTCTTACTTTCTGTCCGAATGCAGCGCCCTTGCTGAGCTCGTGAAACACAAACCCAAGGCCACAGGTGACCAGTTGAAGACCGTGATGGGCGAGTTCTCAGCTTTCTTGGAAAAGTGCTGCAAGGCTGACGACAAGGAGGCCTGCTTCTCTGAAGAGGTAACAGTGTCTTGTATCTGCTATATTCAGTTTCCATCCTTGTGCATTTGGTCAGGTTGGGGCTTAGAAGCTCACATGCTGAATAACGTGTTCAACCTAGATTGTGTTCGCTGCAGATCTGTAACACAAGCTGACTTACGGAGCTCTTAATTTTTATCTCCTACCGCACTGTGGCGTATCGAATGCTTATCATGGCCATTGGGTTCCAAATTTATGACACTTATGAACATAGTTAGAAACATTTGTAAAGCCCAGAATCATTAACCCATTTCAACCTTGGCCTGAAGTGTTACATTTCGAATCAACTTATTTCACACATGAGGGGAAACATTTACACAATTACATTGCAAATCATTTCACATTTCCTCCTATGGCCCAACGACAGTTTACTTTATTCTTTTGGATACAATAGATGTCAGTGAGCTTTCTTTTAGGAATTCTAGCTGAACTGTACATAAGTGGTACAAGGCTTGTGAATTTCCCAGTAACTTGGAAGTGCAAATCTCAGTGTCCTGTTAATATTTTTCTAACATCTCTCATTTCTTTGTGTTCAGGGTCCAAAACTTGTTGCTACAAGCCAAGCTGCCTTAGCCTAAATACATCACAAGCATCTCAGGTAACTATATTTGGGATTTTGAAAACTGATCATAATCATCTTTCCTAAGATGGCCCAGATTTGTGGACCATTTGCCGAGAGTTCCGTAGACTACCACCTGCCACCACTCTAAGGCTCTCACGTGTGTCCGCCGATTTCGGTTCCATTTGCAGATAAGAAAATGAATACATAAAGGTCTAGATTAATGCAGTTTACCCAAGGGAGAGAAAGAGTAAAAATCCGGAATTCCAACCAGCCCCGAAGAGTTCATCACGGTTCTGCTCTGACTTACATGATACACTCCATGGAATAGCCCACTTTAACCCAGCCAAGGGCATCCTCAGAATAAAGCTGAAACCATATGAAAGCGCATTTCTGGGGTCAAAACAGTTGTGTATTATTGATTCTGCATATTTTGAGCCAATAATTCAGTAATTCATTTCACCAGTAGATCCAATAGAGCTATCTAATAGGGTTCCTGTTTCATAAGAGATGATCTGCTTCCGAATCTCTTATGTGTCCCATGCCAAACTTTGACAGAATTTCTTTTCATATTTCAAAGTGGCCTCCTTTAAAAATATAGATAATTGAGCACAGCTATGTTGTTCCATTTTGTTTGTAATATTTTAGAAAGAGAATTTTAAAGATATATCAACAATGGAATGAGACAGCATATCTTATTTTCATCTTTATATGAAAACATGCTTTCTGTGCATTCAAACAAAGGGCCTATAGATATAGGGTTATTTCAAAATTATTACCATTTTAGGAGAAAAAGGAAACTTGGTTGCACTCTGAGAAGACATCTTTCATTTGTAGTAAATTAGGTAATAAGTAGGTCTTGAGAAATGGTGAGACCTCTGACTTCGAAGCCTGAGGCTTCTCACGAGACCAGTGCTAATGAGAATGGTCACAACACGCATCAGTGTGTCCTCTGCCCACAGAGTGAGGGAATTCAGCTAAGTCCAGGTCATGCTTAGGCTGTCTGCACCGGTGGAAATTGCAAAAAGAGTCTAAGAGATTCAACATTTCTAAAAATATATTTGGAAAATTTACTTCATTTTACAAAGATTGCTTAAGTTTCTTTCTTTTTTTTTCCAGTTTACCCTGAGAAGAAGAGAGACCTGAAGACTCATCTTTTGTGTTGGTGTAAAATCAACACCCTAAGGAACAAAAATTTCTTTAAACATTTAACTTCTTTTCTCTGTATTGCAATTAATAAAAAATGAAAAGAATCTACTCTGTGGTCTGTGACTGTATTTTCCAAAGACATGCTCCCCCTGACAGCTTCATAGGTATTGGGAAACACCCAGGCACCCTTTCCCCTGAGAGCTTCATAGGTGTTGGGAAACACACAGTCACGCTTCCCCGGCAGTCTTGTAGGCTCTGGAAAGGACTCAGTTTTCTCCCTTTCTTCCCGTTAGCAGAGATGCTAGATTCTACGAGCAACACAATGACAACAAATGTCAACACTCTCCCGAGTTATGGGCACTGAGCATAGAAATGAATTTCAGCATTATAAAAGTTCTGAATGAGACTAAGAGCTTACAAACCATGGCTTTCCCTTGTCAGTGGGTCTCTCAGACGGAGTTGGGGACGGAGGCGACAGGAATGACTTTAAAGGTGGCTACTTGAACTAACAAGGTGATCTGAGAAAATTTTACCACAGTGCAGAACGATAGGATAAAGATTGGAGAAGCAGCATTGGAAGAGAGGACTGGGTGGTCTGGAGGGGTGCTGCAGCACCAGGGACGGGCGCAGCACAGGACATCTTGAAATTTGCAGGCAAATGGGTGGAGCTAGAAAACATCATTTTGAGTGAGGTAACCCAGACGCAGAAAGACAGTTATCATATGCACTCACTCCTAAGTTGTTTTTTAAACATAAAGCAAAGAAAACCAGCCTACAAATCAGAATCCCAGAGAACCTAGGCAACAATGAGAGCCCTAAGAGAGACATACATGGATCTAATCTACATGGGAAGGAGAAAAAGACAAGATCTCCTGAGTAAATTGGGAGCATGGGAGAGGGTTGAAGGAGAGGGGAGAGGAAGGGAGGGGAGCAGAAAAAAATGTAAAGCTCAATAAAATCAATAAAAAAGAGTTGGATGGTGAAAGAGTCATGTAAAAATTTAAAAGTTACATTCCATGCTAGATTATTTTCTCTGTTCCAGAGAATATACTTTGGCCTATGAATTTTTAAGGCTTACCCAAGCATTGCCTATGAATTTACATACATATTCATTTATAGCCATATGAAATTTTTATTATTACAGACTGGGTTTCAAATTGTGCATATTCTTCTACAACTGGCTCTTAATATTCCTTTATAGTTTCATTTTAAGCATGATTCTTGAAAAGCTGATGACACCACATTTAAAGGACGGTCCTTTCCAATCCTCTTATATTCCACACTCTCCTCTCCTTCAGCCTGATGGGAGTATCAGAGGCAGGAGAAAGACTGGAAGGACAGAATGAAGACGAGGACCTGGCCTGATGGAAACCAGGAAGGCTAGTCAGACAATTTTGAGTAAGGAGTTGCTCTTCAACTGGGCGAATAAAGGGTGAGGTTTAGATGCACTATCTGGAAGGCACTGGTTACCTTCTAGATAATCAGTCACTCCTAGATACCAAAGGGAAACTTAAAACTTTGAGAGAATTATGCCCTCAATGCACTATTTCCTGAACCTCTACATCTCTAGCTTCCCTTAGAGTCAACATCTGAAACTCACGAGTCCAGGTCAGTCTGGTTTTGTCAGCCTTTGGGGAATAATTCCCATCTGTTTGTCATCTACCTGTCACCGTATTCTGCTTCATGATCCAGAAGCCTGGGCTACCAAAATATTGCAGGCTTACTGGTGTGTATGTGTGTGTGTGTGTGTTTGTATGCGCATGTGTTAAAGTTGGCCTCATAACACACTGGAGACATAATATGATGTCAACATCATTTAATTCTGGGATGTTAGTTTGATGACTTATTTCTTTAAAGGTGGTGTTTACCAAGTATCTTCACTGTGCGGTGATTACTTTTCCCTTTGCACAGTCTTTTTGGGGAGGCAAACATTCATACATCTCACCCACAAAATGAGGCATGAAAGGTATCAAGTTTCTGGAGGTGTGATGATGGACACTATAAAATAATCCCACACTAGCTCAGAACTGAGCATAATAAAGGGTTATTTTTTTAGGGGTAGACTCACAGATCACAATCCTCTGCAAAAATGGGGAACAGGAACCGAATCCAGAAGCTGGGAGAGAGAACCAGCACACCCTTCGTGTAGGCATTTTTTGTATAAGAGGCCACACCCAAGTGGGCTGGTATCTTAAAGGCCATTGGCTGAAGCAGTTCCCATAGCAGTGGGGGGGGGGACATCTATGTGTTTTATTAGAATTCTTTGGGAGACAGATTTGCTTCACAGTTATCCAATTATTCATAGCAAAATGAACTTAATATTCATTCTGGATTTGGGGAGATAATTCAGCTATATATTTTGTTACACAAATTATCACAGCTTTGGACATTCGCGCTCCTTTCAGGTTGGCTATCGTGTCCCTTCCAGGCGTCTGCGTCCTTCATTTCTATGTGTCTTTCACTTCCTGACATTGCAAGATGCTACAGATTAAACTGTGTTTTCCATTCCTCAGTCCTCGAGCAGCCGTTTCCAGTAGCCCTGGTTCATGTCAGTGGAGAATGGCATTAGAATTATCTGAGTACTGACTATGCCCCTCACTAGTGAGCACTCACTGTTTCTACTACTTTGTAAAGAATAGTGCTAAGAAATAGTAAGTATGTGGACATACCTATATGGATGAGCACACCTGATCTATCTATCTGTCTATCTATCTATCTATCTATCTATCTATCTATCTATCTATCTATCTATCATCTATCATCTATCTATCATCTATCTATCTATTATCTATCATCTATCTATCTATCTATCTATCTATCTATCTATCTATCATCTATCTATCCATCTATCTATCTGTCTGTCTATCTGTCTGTCTGCCTATCTGTCTATCTGCCTATCTATCATCTATCTATCTATCTATCTATCTATCTATCTATCTATCTATCTATCATCTATCTATCCATCTATCTATCTATCATCTATCTATCCATCTATCTATATATCATCTATCTATCCATCTATCATCGATATGCATATGCATTCCATCTGATAACTCTGCTTCAGAACCACAGGTCTCATTCCAACTTTCGTTTTGCTAATCCACACACATTCTTCTCTTGATAGTGAGTTGTCTCCCACTATCTGTCATTGATTTACATATTTGTTCAGTCCCAAGATATATGTTCAGGAATGTCAGAATTATTGATCCATCTTCCCCATGAGAACTATTAACAACTAGAGTACAGTGTTTACATGCAATTTCTTTTGTCTTTAACCTACAGTTTTTAGTCAAAACTTTGTTTTCCAAAGTTATTTAGGCCAATTCAGTTTTTCCCTCTACAGTTTTCAGGGACGTTATGAGTTGGTTGGTGTAGAGTCACATATACACTGGGTACAAGATGGATTTAGGCTCTGTCTTGACTGATATTTTGGCTTACACTGCTCAGATAGGTCCATCATGTCTCTTTCCTTCATTTCAGTTGAGAAGCCTCTCTTGGTATAAAACGGTCGCAGAGATGGAGGCAAATATCTGCCCAGTTCACTCTCTGCATTCATTCCAATCTCTCCACAAACTCCATTTCAATTGTCTCCCAGTCATCAGGAGTGGCGTGGCTATTTCTTCCCAGGGCTTTCGAGACGATTGCTCTGTCACTCTCTTGGGCCTTTTTTCCTTGGCACTGTCTTGTTTACATCAGGGGTTTACATTTTGTTTCCTCAAGTTAGTATCCACCCTTGCAGGAATCTAATCGCTTCTTTCACCTAACAGTAGGCCTTGTAGCTCTTCTTCCTTTTAGTGACTGTAAGATAGAGGTGTACTGATCGATGACAGTGAACACAGTGGAGAAATACAGTGATTGTGGATGAAGACTTTAGAGGAAAACATGAAGAGAAAGTGTATTGCTAGATGTTTCTGTTAAAGATATCTGAATAGAAGAGACTTCCACTATGGTTTTCATCAAAGACACATAACAATAACATCTAATACAGCTAACAGAAAACAGAATCTATAGTGACATAATCGGTGGTATAGAATAAATAATGATGTTATGGACATAAATTAAAAACATAATATAAAAGAATATAGTGGCAGGATGATTTATTTGTGTCAATATAAACTCATCAGAGTCATTAAATCATTAGTCATAACATTACTAGATTTTTCATGAGGCTGAAGATACAATAATTGGACAAGAATATGATGCATTTGACACTAAAGGAGACAGTACAGTCGTGTGATATTTATTGATTCTGGAGTCAAGGGCAGAGTGTGTGTTATGGTGGTCTCACAAGATTAAAATGACATTGAAAAATTCCTTTCACCTGGCAATGTAGTGACAAGCATAGTTAATCTTTCGTTTGGTTGTGCTACCTTTGCCTCAGTTTACCTAATCCATAATTATCTCAATTGCATTTGTGATGTGAACAACTGATGAGAAAATAGAGGAATACTTGCATGACACTAAAAAGAGCATTAGTATTTTGAAATGTCTGGAGAAAGGAAGAATTATTTTTTGACTAATGAAAGAATTACCAAACTACCATAATATGACATTTGATGGTTGGTGGGTAGGTGGGGTAGTAAATGTTTTGTTCATCTATTTCATTCCTGAAAACCTTGTTGAATTTCTTCAACCCTAGACTGTAAACTTTAGACTGGCCAATACTTTAAAATATCATATGCAACAGATTATCACTTTTCCATAATTGCTTTATATATTTACTCAGATTACTTCTGTTTTCCTAAATATGCTAGACTGATTCCTCAACAATTTGGCATCAAGAATCTGAAGAGAGGAGTTGAATTAAGGAGCAGTATCACAAGGTTTGAATTGTATGGGTGTCATAAGTAATAGAGACGAGTCCCTTCTATTTGATGAAGGAGAAATTCTCATTCATTCCAGCTAGAGCAATTGAGTTTGTGATCAAGAGGGACACAGTTGAAAATCAGGAATCTCAAACTTGCTAATGGTTGAAGCAGCACAAGACAAAGCTGTGGGATAAGGCTAGGCCACGTCTTTGGAAAACTGTAAAAAATAAAGCTCAGAGTTTGGCCCCAAGCTGTCAAGAAGGACAGTTTCCCAAGTTAAGATGCTTCTGCACTGTGGGGAATACGGTCTCTTCTTACGGCGTCCTCACACACAGAGAGAATGAGCAACTGCTCAAATGTCCCTTGTTATGAGGGCACTATTTGGGGAATTTCTTTTCTAATGACCTATACCAATAAGATGCCACTCAGCCTTGCTATTTGCTACAGTTTGAGAGTATGTGTCATTTCAAAATTCTTATGTGGAGACCTAATATTTAAGGTGATAGTGTTTTTAAGGAACTTTGAACATTATTAAGCCACAGGGACTCTGTTCTTATGGATAGATTAGTGTTTTGTTTTGTTCTTCTTTTTCTTTGAGAATTGGTCTCACTATGTCGCTTAGGTTGGCCTCAAACATGTGGCAATTCTCCTGTCTCAGCCTACTGACTTCTGGGACGACAGGCTGTCACGGCCAGCTTCTTAGCATCCTCATAAAAGAGGTTAAGGAATGTTCCCAGTCCTATTTGTGTTTCCATCTTTTCTGCCATTTATTGCTCTGTGTTTGAGGAATGGATATTCACCAGACACTGAGTCTACAGGGACATGTGATCTGTAACCCCCAGCCTCCAGATTAGAAAAACACATTTCTATCATTTACAATTTTCCCTACCAGAGGTATTTCATGAGAAAAGGAAGATACCAGGAAAAAAAAGTATCCAGCAACGGCTGGAACAAGGCCAACTCTCTTTTGAGAGTTCCTATACCCTGTCATAGCTATAGTGGCTGGGAAAAGGTGGGCTCCATTCAAAAATGTGCCTAGGAAGGAATGTTTATGTATAAGCCATTGTTCCAGACAGGGTGTTTCCCCCAAGTGGTTTATAGTTTGACTGTGTGGACTAACTTTCTACTTTCAAGGGCTAATACCCAGCCTGTCCATAGCAGTCAACACAGAGAATGTACTGCTGGTACAATGTACATTTCTGTGACACCGATTTTCAGTTGGCTTTCCATTGACATTGCTGTATCTCTGCTTGACCTATATTGATGTCTGAGTTCACCTTTATTGACCTTGACATATTTCTGTCCTTTTAAGTTTAACAGGTTGCTCAGTTACTCAATCTGTCTCTGAACTCTTTTACTTTGTTCCTGTGTGGAGGAAGAAAAAAAATATTTTCTCCTCTAAGCACAAAAGATCCAAAGATAAAATGCCTTTGATGAAGGAAAGCAATCTTTTTCCCATTTTGATTTTCTTTTGAGCCAAACAGGTTGATAGAAAATATGAACAGCGAAGCATTCTCCTTGAGAGTGAGGTCTAGATCAGCTCAGACTAAACAGAAGAGGGAGACTTGACTAAAACCAAGTAAGGGAACAGATGTGTGACAGCTAGTGCTGGATAGAAGAGACCAAGGAAGAAGCCAGCAGAGAATACACAGGACACGCTTGTCACGGACAGTTTGATGGTGTTGACACGCTTGTCACGGACAGTTTGATGGTGTTGACACGCTTGTCACGGACAGTTTGATGGTGTTCACACGTCATCACACAGCAGAAAGGTCTTTCCGTGTGGTCTTCTAGTTCCTTGCTAGGATCCTATGTTAGGGAGTTCCTGAAAAAGTATGGGGAGGTCCTCATAAATGGGTTCCAGAAGCATGTATAGGATAAGTAAAGATAATTTAACAGTGTTAGGGAACAGGGAAGAAGATGACAAGGCAAAGTTTGAGCTACCCTCTTAATCTTTGAGTTTCAGAAATATGGAGACTCTAATGGCCACGAGTCTGCCTTCTCCCCAGATTACATGAGTAGGCGATAAGTGGAACTAAATATTCAAAACAAAGGGGGCCATAGTGAGCTGGAATACTACTTACAGTTGGAGTGTGTCTGCTTTGCAGGATTCATTTTAAGGTCTGGAGATAACAACCGTTGGCTTCTGCTCAAGGTGCGGGCTGGCACCCCCTTCTCACATATGTTCTTGTGCCCGTGGAGACCTAGCATTACATAAAATAATACACGAAAATTCCAATATGCTCTGTTCCCAGGACAGGAGGGGTGCGCTGTTCACTTGTGTTAAAGAGAACGTGAGGACCAAGAGGACATAAATCCTGACCACAATTCGATTCAGTGACATTTGATTTCTAGTTTTAAAGCTTATGCTCTGTTTCAGATGTCATGCGAAGCACCATGGTAAACCCAAGAAGTTAACTGTAGGAAGAGCTGGATAGCTCACAAAAGATTGGATTTAAGATTATGTATGAAGTTCCATGAGAAAACAATCTAAGAGTTAGATTGTTAGTGTTAGAAGTTGTCAGCGAGGGACCTTCTTTAGTAAATTAGCATAAATAACTATAACTCACAGAGCATGATATATGATCTATACCTTGAAGGGTGATGGTACGTTATTATGAGCATTGATGGGTAAAACACTAGAAGTGTAAGAACACACACACCTACCACACACACACACACACACACACACACACACACACACACACAAATACAAATTTAAAAGGCAAAAAAGATCCAAAAAGAGAGAATCATTTTCTGCCAACTCACTTGTGTGGCCTAACTGTACATTCTAACACAAGTGACCAGTCCTAAAAGTGATCATCTTTATCCTTATCTTTTTTAGAAATGTTCGTGGCTGTGCGGCATTCAGGATACATCATCTACCTCCACATGAAACTAAGCTTAAGGGGAAGTATTGCTTTTGTGACATAAATGATAAAATCCAGAATCATTCATATTGAATTCTTTGCAATTCTGTTGGGCTAATAATTGGCACGACCAAGATTAGAATCTTTTTGATGGCAAAGTTCAGCTTGTCAGGCCATATTGCACCTAGGAAGATTTAAGGATTTATGGCAAAGTAAACAGAACAGGAATGAGAACAGCAGAAATGTTTGTCAGGAACTCTGTACTTGGGACTCAACTTTGAGCAATGGCACGCCAGGGTTAGCACTGTTTGCGGTCAGCATACAAACTGGGGTTCAAAGCTCCTCTTTATCTTTCCTTGCAGCAGTTGCTGTCTGTCTCTCGTTTTGCTTTTCTCGGCAGTTTCTCATCCACCGCTATGGTCACCCTCTGGGAGCTAGATCTATCCCAATATCTCCCCCCCCACCCAGTTTGCAGTTCTGGGGATAGGAAGCAATATGCCAATGCCCACTGCCAATTTCTTCAAACTGAAAAACCGGGTGCTGTGCTCACTATACTCCTGAGAGTGAAAAGCAAATCTCTCTCTCTCTCTGTCTCTCTCTGTCTCTCTCTCTCTCTTTCTCTCTCTCTCTGTCTCTCTCTGTCTCTCTGTCTCTCTCTGTCTCTCTGTCTCTCTCTCTGTCTCTCTCTCTCTGTCTCTCTGTCTCTGTCTCTCTCTCTCTCTCTCTCTCTCTCTCTCTCTCTCTCTCTCTCTCTCTCTCTCTTCTCAATATACGTGAACATGGCTTTTGAGTTTGCCTGTGCCTCCTTCCTATTCCCACCAGCAGTACTCTCACCCATGAGTCTTACTGGACGGCACACTGCAGTAGTTTCTTATCTGGTTTTGTCTTCTTTGACAACAGCGAAGATATTTTCAAATCACAACGATGATTTTTGTCAGCTTCCCTTTGTAGTCCTCCCATTGTCTTAGGATGAAGTGTAAATGTGATACGGTCCCTGAGATAATGCTTCTGCCAGCCTCACAAAAATAATTCCCCCTATTAGTTTGGTGAAATGGCTCAGAGGACAAAGGCACTTTGTCCGGCAACCTGAGTTCAATCCCGGGGTACCACGTAAGAGCGGAAGAAGAGAAGAGAGTCTAAAATGTTATCTTCTGACTGCCACACGCTTGTGCCAATGTCATACATATGCCTTCTTTCTCTTTTTCTTTCTGTAGCACACACACACACACAAACACACACTTACACAACAATAAAGTTTAAAAAATAAATGTAAACTCACCTCTGCAGGGTGAGTTTCATCATTTTCTTTCCTCTGTGTTATGGGGGAATTGAACTCAGGGTCTCACACAAGCTAAGTGAACCTCTATCACTGTGCTCCAATCCTGTTGAGTTCTGCCATTTCTGAACTCCGTGTTTCACAGACACTGCCTTTCTTCCCATCCTTAAACATGCCACTCTCTCTACCACCAATGGGCCTTTCTTTGCCCTTTACACTCCTTTGCCTTTTTATGAGGCTACTTACTTCATTTTTCTCAGGTTTCTCTGAAATGTTACTGCCTCCAAAAATACTTCGCTTGACCTATACAAAGATGCCAGGGGCTCTTTCTGTCCACATATCACTACACCCATCATTTATCCGGGTAGTGTGGGTGCACTCACCTGTACATCTACATGTCACAGCATCCGTCATACAACCCGGTAGTGTGGGTGCAGTCATCTGTCCACATATCACAACACCCATCATTCAGCCTGGTAGTGTGGGTGCAGTCTCCTGTTTGGCTACACCTGACTCTTATCACTGACTCTTCCCATCAGAGAGCCGAGTCTTGTATGTAGACTTCACATTTTTATTCACTGGATAAATAAACCCCCATCTATAGAGTTCTACTCCAGGGCTCATTTTGAGCTATTACTTCTTGATAGTTTGTTTAACCCTAATTTATTAAGAAGGTACTAGTTTTACCATAATTTTATAGGTGAATATGTTGAAAATAAAAAAGCCTGGGTTGAGTTGTTTGCCTAATGTCACCTGACTGACAGTCGCTACAGTCAAGGCTGGGACCTTCCTTATCCCAAAGTCCAGTTGGTCAGGCCATGTTGGTTTTCCGTGGTTCCATGGACTTAGGAAAAAGAGCAGGGGACAAGCATCTGGGGTGACTTGTGACTAAGCTTTGAGTAAAGGCACACAGAGGCTTAGGCTTGTTTGCTTTGGTGTTAGAAACCTCACACAAAATCAGGCAGCAGATAAGTGAGGGGGCAAAATTCAAACCCGGTCGCCATATCCATGAGTTTAACTGTGACCCTGTGTCGCCATTCCGGTCATATGCTTTGGAACTGCAGAGTTTCACGCCACAAAACAGAGTGCACGGATGGATGAAAGGACGATGCAAACCCAGCAGGCCCTGGGCTGATCTGGGCCGTTCCTCCTGGTTTAGGTGTAGGAGCATGCCAATGACTTCAGTGGCCCATATAACATGCCTCTGTCTTGATGTGTACATATTTTCTGCAGTTATTTGCATATTTATGTGCATCTTCATGTATAGCATGACTTATAAAAACCCAGATACAGATATTGGGGTTCAACCTGAAGACAAAAAAAATCAAAGCAGTCAGCTACTGACTCTTAAACCTCTCAGCTCTTCAGAACATCCTGCCTCACAGAAGAGACCATCAGATATGCTAGGCCTGTAGGCCAATGCTAGATGGCTCATCCAAATGTAGCATGATTAATAAAAGCCCAGATACAGATATTGGGGTTCAAAAAGCAAACCAGTCAGTCACTGGCTCTTACCTTCACTGCAGTCCGAAAATGGCGATCCTGCCTCTAGGATTCATAATTTTAAATATCATATTTATCAGATCTTATTACACATGATCTGTCTAGCCATTTTGAAAAGATGATGAAACACTGGGTGCATGGCCTTGCAGATCATATACATACTAGTCTAAAACTTGAGAAATAGGATTTGTTAAGGTTGGAAGATCTCAGAGTGGTCAGGAGTGCTGGAGCACACCTGTAATCCAGGACCTTGGAAGCTGAGGTAGAAAAACCACAAACTCAAAGCCAGTTTTCCACAAACCAACCATCTAAACAGTTGACCAGCCAAGCGACCAAACTAAGGAAAACATCTCAAAGCATATAAATCCTGGAAGTTATCCAATGGAAACTCTTATTCCACTTTAAGCCCTTGTCATTGGCTAAACACCTCCATTGTCCATTCAGAAAGGGTTGAGTTCTACATTGACACCACACTCAGGGACACACGTTGGAATTGTTTATCTGAGTTAGGGCAAGTGTGTAGAGCTTAAATCATAAAACCATACTTCAGTTCTTTATACCCAGTGCTTTATGGTCTGAGCGTTTTAGTGCTTCTTCAGAGTACTGTTGTCATCACACATGTGTGTAACATCCAGTGTTAGGGCACTGCCATCTCCCTGTGCCGAAAGGCTGGACAAGGAAAGTCTGCCATTCTGAGAGGGTACACAAGCTGGGCCTGTGTCTGAGATCAGATTCCTCTCGGGATGACACATAAGGTGGTCTGACCGTGGGAAGTGAAAACAAAATTAAGTGGAGCAGCACAAGAAGCTCAAAAATCAGCACTGCTGTGGTGTGATGAATGTCTCCATCTGAACTGCTGTTGGTGAGTTAAGACTTTGTAAAGTGAAATAGGTTACTTGATATATTATGAACCGTCTAAAACATACTCAGCTGACTTCAATCATTTATTATTATTTTATTCAATGAGGAGGGAAGGAAAGAGAAAGAAAAGGAGAGGGAGGAAGGGAGGGAGGAGACATACACATACACACACACACACACACACACACACACACAGAGAGAGAGAGAGAGAGAGAGAGAGAGAGAGAGAGAGAGAGAGAGAGAGAGAGAGGGTCTCAGTCACTTGCAATCTAGAAAGCTAACGCTTAGGCGCCATGACATGCCATTGCTGTGCTTTAGTCTACTTATTTTGAGTAGAGTAAGGAGAACAGGTATGGCCTAAGAATGATGTCATACTGCGTATTTGTTTTCCTGCTTTCTATTAGTGATACATTACAAGAATCTTTCTATTGCATTAAATATTGCTCCACAAAATTGGTTCGATAGCTGCCTTTCTCTCCATTTTATGAATGTACTATATTCATTTTCTCATAAAGATCATTTGTTTCTGTAATCATCTTTTTAAAAAAGAACTGCTCAGCCGGGCGGTGGTGGCGCACGCCTTTAATCCCAGCACTCGGGAGGCAGAGGCAGGCGGATCTCTGTGAGTTCGAGACCAGCCTGGTCTACAAGAGCTAGTTCCAGGACAGGCTCCAAAACCACAGAGAAACCCTGTCTCGAAAAAAAACAAAAACAAAAACAAACAAAAAAAGAACTGCTCATGGACTAGACATATTACTCAGTAGTTACCGCACCCCCTGCTCTTCCAGAGGACCTGGATTTGATTTTTAGTACCCACATGGCAGCTTATAACAATCTGTAATTCCAGTTCCAGGGGATCTAACACCATCTTCTGACCTACTCAAGCTATAGTCATGCACATGATGCATAGACATACATTCAGTCAAAAACACTCAAGCACAAAAAATACATGTTTAAACAATGAATTAAAAAAAATAAAAACTGCAATAAAACTGATCACATATGAAGTCTTAGAAAGCATTGATGCCTGGATCTTAACTGCACAGGTTCTGACTTGTTAGCCTGAGTTATAGTTTAGGTAATCATGGAGAACTTTTAAGAGTTTCCAGTCACTTTACTGTTTGGAGAAATTAAAAGTTACCACAGGCTCTGTGACATAGAGGATGAAGGTATGAGAAGAAGCACGCTTAGGGTCAGAAGTACATCAGTGCCTATTATTTAGCACGGCCATAACCATCTTGAGCTGCTGAGTGGTGATGGGGCTGACCCACTACCTATGGCATACATAAATACAGAATTATGGGTGATAGAGCTGACCCACTTACCTGTGACATGCATACAGAATTGTGGGTAATGGAGCTGACCCACTTACCTCTGACATACATTGTTCTTTGGTATATTAATTAGAATAGGACTTGTTTCATCAAGGTTTATACTGTAAGTTTTCTGTGTTAAATCATACACGGAACATTAAATAAAATATACATTATTGACAAATGTTTTTGAGTTAAATAATAACACTATAATAAGAATAGAGTCATTAATGAAGAGTCTGAATTAAACAATATGTTTAGTGACTAGCGTATGAAATGTGTTTTATTATTTTTAAAAGAATGTATTTTGAGTTACATAGTAAGTCTTGTATTTTTCCTTTATGGCTATATCAATTTTTAAATTGAAATAAAAATTATTCTTCAGTGTAGGGTACATTATCTCTTTGAACAGGTTAGTGGAGAAGAACATTTGCAGCGCCTGCAAGATGTTTTTTTCTTTTTTTCCACTCTGAAGTGGTCTGTGTCCTTGAACATAAGATACAAGTGACCCCTGTGCTGTTAATTATTGGCAAATTGCCCCATCTCAACCTAAGGAAGTAAAGTGACATGTTTGCCAGCCGATGGTTACTAGTTAACAGGCATCACTTAAGAAGGGTATAAAAGGCCGCCAGCAGGACGGCTCCGCATGTTCGGCTTCCACCACTGCCAACGACGAACAATCCAGCAACCATGAAGTGGAGGGCGTCCATTCTTGTCGTCTTCCTGCTAAGTTTTGCTGACTGCAAAGTGCTGCACAGAAATGAGTTTGGAATAGGTAAGATGCTATATAACGTAGGAGCTATTTTTCTGTAACAAAATTCTTCAAAACTCGCACATTGGCATCTCTTCAGCTGTCTTGATTTGGGCGTCATATCTGCTGTTGTGGACAAGGAAAGTATTTAACTGGTGGGCTAGATCTGGGTTGAAGCGTAAACGTAATGCGACAAGAGGCTTAGAAAAACCACAGCGATGTTTAACACGATTAGCTTTTGTGTAGCCCATGCTCGTTCATTCTTGATTTATTTAATCTCATATGTGTACATATATATGAGAAGACATGAAACCAGGCCACACTCCTCGTTCCTTGAGATTGACTAAAAGCATAGCATTTTTATTCTCATTAAGGTTTGACTCTATTCAAAGCATCACTGTGAACACACCAAGTGTAACATAAGTATGTCCAAAGGCTGCTAAAATAAGCCAATGAGAACGCTGTACTGTCAGGGTGATGAATAGTGTCACGTCCGCAATTGAGCAGTCTGGTTAACTTCGTTTCTTAATCTTCGAGTTTTCCCAAGGGTAAAATCAAGATATCGGGGTTTAAATTCATCAGTGCTTGCTCTCCCCGGTGAGATAATCACTTGTCAAAATCTCTTTTGTTTTCCAGCTTCTACATTAGATTCTTCCCAGTGCTCGACAGAGAAGCATTTACTTAGCCTGTAAGTTTTGCTTGCATTACAGATATGCCATGCCAAAAAACAAATTTAGATAATTGAATATTAGTTTTTTTTTGGGGGGGGCAGGTCTAGACAGGGATTAGCTTTGGAGCCTGTCCTGGGACTCACTCTGTAGACCTGGCTGGCCTTGGACTCATAGTGATCTGCCTGCCTCTGCTTCCTGAATGCTGGGTTTAAAGGTATGTGCCACCACTACTCGGCTCCAAATATTAGTTTTAAAATTACGAGAGAGAATTGGGCAATTTTAAGGTTTCACTTATGCGGAATACCAAATAGATATAAAAAATGTTGAGTTTTGGGGCAATGCCTTGCATATTAACCTGTACACTGCCTGGAATTCTGTGAAGCAAACCAAATCAGATTTTCAAAACCAAAGATTAATTTCTCAGCAGTCAGTAAGAGCTCTGCATGAGCGCAGAAATCTGTCTTTTCAATACCAGTAGGAAGAGGCTGCAGCATTCTCTAGGTTGCAAACTGTTTAGTATCAAGTCATAGGAAATAGAATATGATTATTTTTGTTATTTATGGAGGACATTTTATTCCTTTAAATCTTGCTTCCATTCTACCTGTTTGAAATTTTACAGTAAAAAACTTAACCCTATGTGTTTCTGGTGATGTTTGCATGCAGAAACCTGGACACACACCACTTTGAGTCAAACTGAGACTACCGCAAGCTAGGATTGAATTCAGTCATGATGGGAGCAAACGTAGCTGGAGGTCTAAAGACTTAATCTTTGCTTAAATTAAGAAAAAGAAAACTGTAAGGACTATAGGTTTTCCCAGTTACCAGTGCATCACAGTGAGCAGTGGTCCAGAAAGGAGGACATACATTTTCGGGAAATCCGTTTACTTTGACTCCTAAGGGTTACACTTTATTTATGGGTGAGGGTGACAGAAAGAAAAGTGACATTCATTTCTGAGCGGCTAGAACTCCATCTCACATCGATCTTTAGCGGGGGGGGGGGGGGCCGTCTAAAGAGATCAGGACATAAGCCACCCAGAGAGAAAGCTGTTCTCGGAAGACGAGTGTGACCGCGTCTGGTCCCTAAGCCCCTGTATGTGGTTCTATTTCAGTGCCACCATCACCTTTACCCAGTTCGTTCCCGATGCCACCATGGAGGAAGTAAGCAAAATGACGAGCGACGTGTTGAAGGCGATTAAGAATCCCACGAGCGAAGAGCAGCAAGGAGGGTGTTTAGAAAACCAGGTGAGTGGCCAAACCACCACTGAGGCTGTGGAAGAGAAGATGCCGGGAAGATGTGGTTTAGTTATTTGAAAACCGGCTGTATGAACGCAGGGTTCGTTTGGTTTTGGAGTCCTGAACAGCTCTGATGCAGTGCAAGCGGCTGCTAAAAAGAGCCACGATTACCATGGTGACTCGGCTAAGGTTACGGAGTGAGGTTCTCTGAGTGACTGTGAACGCACTCTCTTCTTTGAGCTTTTATATCTACACCATTCAGGGTGTCCTTAAGTCCATTTAGAGTTGTCATGGAGATTTACGGTAACTACGAATGGCGGTTCATTTTCTCTTAGGCACCGCAGTGTTGCTGACCTCTTTCTAGGAATTACTGCAAATGCGTTGCTAATAGAAACACTAGATGGAAGATGATGTCCACCAATCAAAACATCTGTCCAGTGAGCTAAGAGAACTTGGCTGCAGCTTATCGTCAGAATCCCCATCTTATTTATAAATGCTAAATCATCAAGTTATATAACAATCCCTGTCTGTTATATAATCAAAATTGTATGTAAAATTTTATTATTATATTATATGACAATAATAATTAAATTAGTTAAATCTCGATAATAATCCTCCAAGGTTGGGGACAGTTTTCCTGGATAGGACACTGAGGCCTAGAGGAGTTATTCCTTTAGGGAACTGCAGTTTGGCAGGACTGGTTTAAATGAGGACCTCTGGCCCCAGAAATAAGGCCCTTAGCAGGCTCCTCCCACTGTCTAGCAGTGCGCAGTGAGTGTGAGGCTCATAGCAGGTTGTGCAAGTTGTTGGATACAGCAAACACACAGGAGCATCAGTGTCTGGTACCCAGGCACGTCAGAGCTTCAGAAGAACAACCGAGTTTAAGTACACAGTCGTCCTGGTGTAGAAATAGATATTATTCTTCAGTTTGCTTTTGTATAAAAATGGACTTTATATATTTTTTGAATTATTCAAGTATGGAGGACAATCCCCAGAGCTCTGTCCCAGTGTAGTTGAAGTGGCCAAAATGTTATGTGTCTGGGCATTGTATAAGAGATCTTCTAAAAATGCATATTTTAAAATGTATTCCTTGAGACTTTCTTCCAAAGTATTTTAATCACATTCCTGCTCCTTTCGCGTCCTCCAGATTGCCTCTACTATTATGTCTCTATCTCAGCTTTGTTTCTTTTTCTTAAAAATCCACAGTCTCTTCCAGCATGTGTATGGGTATAGGGCCATCCACGGGCACATGTGCCAAGAGCCACACCCTATAGAAAACCTCCTGTTGTATTCCAGCAGCCAATGACTTCCTATAACTCCTCTGCAAAGGATGGGGCTTTCTGAGCCCCTTCCTATCCTTGCGGGAGTTTTGACTAGCTTGGCTTTACGCAGGTCTCGTACAGACAACCACAGCCATCGTAACTTCACGTGGACAATTGTCCTGTTGTTCTGAAAACAGTTTTTCAGAAGTTCTCCTTCAATCTGTGGCTCTTACAATCTTCCCCCCGTTTCCCAATGGACCATGACCCTTGAGGGTAGAGAGTGCTCCCTCTCTATAGGTGTCCATTTAGGGTTGAACACCCCACAGTCACTGATCTGCACTTTGATCAGCGTGAATCTCTGTATTAATCAGCAGCCCCTGCAAATAGGAGCTTCAGGGATGCAGGCTGAGGGATGCACTAGGCTCTGGCTACAGTGATGAGTTTTAGAAGACAGTCTGATACTATGTCCATTCAGTCAAATAAATGGATGTAGATTTTCTCTTAGGGCTTATGAAATACTCAACTGTGGATTCATGGCTCAATTTACAGTGCCAGGTATGAACTCCACACTGTGAGAGCTGGCCTGAAATCCAATCAGAGCACCATGGCCCACCCTTGGGAATCTATGCCTGTGTTGCACCAAAGGATATATGGTAGCCAGGCCAATTGTTACTGTACAATTAACAACTGTACAGTTTGCACGGGATAAGACTATAGGTTAGACAACTTTTCAACCCCAGCAGCTTGCACGGAAACTGCTGGCATTATGAAATCTAGCCAGTAAGATGACAACTTCAGATGCTTCCTAAAACGCTAAGATGCACGAGTTGCTAATATTCCTTGGTTTGCATATTTGGCTTTGTCTTTCTCTGTTAGTCAGTTAAAAACGTGTATATGAATTATGCCCAAACACCTCATATTGCAACTTTTATTCAATTAGAGTTCAGGATAACGTTACAGATGGGTTGCTTTGACCCTGCAAATTCAAGATGTTTCTCTAAAAGGGTGGATTGAAACAAGCATGGTGGTACACTCCTGTAATCTCAGGGCTCAGAAGGCGGGGGCAAGGGAATCTGAGTTTGAGGCCAGTCTAGTTTACATAGGGAGTTTCAGGCAGCCAGGACCACATCACGAAGAGAAACTATCCTAACCAAGCAGAGAACATCAATAATCAAAGGGGAACATTGAGAATTAGAGTCTTAAGTAAGACTGTCAAGATTTTAAGAATGTTAGTAATCATAATAGTTAAAGATTTTCCTAAAATGAATGAAACATGCATTTTTAGAGGCTTTCTTTAGAATACCAGTCTTGTCTTATCTTGGTGAATTTAGGCACTAAGGACAAAAGCATCTTAAAGACTTTGCAGCTACGTCTGTAATTATGACTAATGAAGGGCAGTCCTATCTTTACTCCACTTTGAGGTCATTCCTATTTTTAACTGGAAATAATACCCAATTTTAGACTATTGTCTTGTTGCTAGAAGACCAAAGGGAATGAGCGTCTATAAAACAACGAGGAAAGGTTTTATTTTCTGGTGGCTAAATTTTTCATGACATAAGAGAGTAAAATCACTTAACTTAAAATCAAGATAGGAAAGATAAACGATCACATGGCCCCCCTTTCCTTTAACATAAAATAGCTATATCTCATGGTCACATGTGCTACCTAAGGATGTAAGTTAGAAGCCCTTCACTCTCAAAGCTACCAAAGAAAGTGATCACTTCAGATCAAGAGGAAACCTCTTGAACATGTGCAGAGGACTTTCTTAATTTACTGGTTTCATTTCGGATACACATCTGTTCCAGTGGAGTTCATGGCTTTTCATAAAAAAAAAAAAAAAAAAAAAAACCAACAACAACAACAAAAAAAAACTCCAAAAAACAAAAGACTTTCTTTTCCCAGATGCCTGTGTTTCTGGACGAAATTTGCCACGAGAAGGAACTCTCTGACAAGTATGGATTCGCAGACTGCTGCAGCCAAAGCGGGGAGGGAAGACACCAGTGTCTGCTTGCCCGCAAGAAGACGGCTTCCGCCTCTGTCTTACCCTTTAACTTCCCAGAAGCCGCTGAGAGTTGCGAGGCATACAAAGAAAACAGGGAGCTGTTCATGAACAGGTAAGGGCCCTCCACAGGGCAGTCAGTGTTTCTGCCGTCTACAAGGGTACTCCAGAGGGAATAATAGCCAAGGCTCCTGTTAAATAAAGGCTGTGCGATGCGGGACAGACCACAAGCAGACCCAGCCTCCGGAGATGTTATCTCTTTCCCACTTCAGAGTAGTTGCCTTCCATTCGTGTTAGCAGATTTTCACACGCTGTCACCTCCACAGGGTCATCTACGAAGTGTCAAGAAGGTACCCCTTCTTGTACGCGCCTGCCATTCTTTCCTTGGCTGCTCAGTACGACAAGGCCGTCCCCGTATGCTGCAAAGCTGAGAACCCGGAGGAATGCTTCCAGACAAAGGTGGTAACTCTGTGCAGCTCTGTGAACCTAGATGGGGTCTAGCTATGACTCGGGAAAGCAGAGTTAAAAGTGGAACTATGGCTCGTGTGGAGAATATCGTCTTCAGAGAGTGTGCCATCCTTTTCCATCCTACTGAATATCTTTCTCATTATCAATGAAATCTCCTTTTGTATTTATAGTTAAAGTTAGAAACAATATCCCTAATGGTAAGGCACAAGTGTAGGCCAAAGTAAAAATGTGTGTACTTTGCGGCTCCATGAATCAGCATGTACTGAATCTTTAAAGAAAGTGGAAGTAATAGCAATCTACACAGAAGATGGAGCTGTGTCTCTTCTGCAGGGCAGAACAATGACATGCTCCCTATAGCTTCTTATAAAAACATGAAACAATATTCCTACACAATCAACAACCCCATGGATAACTGACATCACACTACAAGTTCAACCAGAGTTAAAGAAGCTGAACATTGGTGGTGGTGTTCATACATCAGCGAAAGGGAGCCTATTTCAGCTTCTGGTTTTTGCTTGCTTGCTTTCTTTTGCTTTTTGAGACAGTCTTGTTATATAGCCCCAATTGGGCCCAGATTCCTAAGAATCACAGGACTTTCCTCAATACAGATTGTGATGCAATCTTGTTTTTTAATGGAGCAGGAGTCAGCAGGCTTCTTGCCTGGAGGCTGGAAAGGCACAGCCGTCCATATGGTCCCAGTATCAAAACGATGATGTTTTGTTTTGAAGTATTTTAAATAAATCTCAGCCATATATACATAAGAATTCATCTAAAAGTCATTAAGAAGTAATGTATTTAAATGTCTGGTGATTCTAAGTTTAGTAAGAAAAAAATTCCTCCATGCACTTTCATGTGTTGCCTGAATTCACTGCTTTTTTGATTCTTGGAAAGAATACATGCGCTTTCTCTTTTTAAACACTTCACCTCTTCTGCATCTAGAGAGCATCAATTGCCAAGGAACTAAGAGAAGGAAGCTTGCTGAATGAGCACGTGTGTGCAGTAATAAAGAAGTTTGGATCCCGCAACCTCCAGGCCACGTAAGTTTAAGCTTCTAAGCTTCTATGGAGGCAATCAGTCAGGCGCTGTAGAGTTCATTTTTCTCAAGGTCACTCTTGCAGAGTAAAGTCCCCTTTGGTGAGGTAGACTGTGACTACAGTCATGAAATCTCAGGCTCAGAAGGGAGCCAGAAGATCAGTTGGCCATTGATTACAAAAGCCTCACTGGCTTGATATTCGAGAGAGAACTTTAAGGTTTATATTGTTTGCCTGTTCTAGACACGTCAGTCTCCGACCGCAATCAAACCATACCACCTCGTTAGACCATATTTTCCTAGCTCTTCTAAAAAGCAGGTCAACCCTCATGGAGGGACATCGCAGACTTGTTGCCTAACAAGAAATTCTTCATGTTCACAGTTCACAGTGCTTCCTAATCTGCCCCGTTGTCAACTGTTGCTTCTCATTAAGCTTTTGCCTCGAGGCAACAGCTTTAGAACCCAGCAATGGCAGGTGAAAAGAGTTCTGAATGACGTGAGTCATGAGTATTGTGCGCAGCTGAGACTCAATAGGTGTTGTCAGTCTTGCAGTGAGTTCCAAAGACTGGCCGGCACTTGCTGGAAGAGGCCAGACTTACCCTTCAATTACCTCCCAATTCTGCTAGAAAGTTAGCGGTCAATTCATGAAGTACTTGAAAAAACCCGCCGTAGGAGTAAAATAGAAACGAAGAAACAATTACAGCAGCGGCATGACGTATCTATCAGCAATAAACGCCGCATGCTCCCCCGTTACCGCCCTGCGCCCTCTTCATCCGCTGCAATGACTCAAGGAAGCAGGACATTGGCGCGGATCGCCCTTTGCATGAACGGAGTCCCTAGCTGGAGGCAGCTTTATTTTAAACTGTCCTTCTGTCTTGAGCTGCTGGCTTGTCTCCAACATTGAGTCTTCTCCACTTCGTTCATCTCACTGATTTGTGCATCTGCACCCCTCCCCGGTTTCTCACAAGTATTTATTTCTATGAAATGAAAAGCAAGTGTTGTTTTCAAAGAATTTTTCCGCCCCTTCATCAGTTATTCAGTCATAAAAATACCTATTTGAGGCAGAATCTGGTAGTTGAGGCTGGACTCGAGTTCCCATTCTTCTACCTCCCCCTCCTGCCTGCTGAAATTATAGACAAATGCCACCGTGTGTGCCACAAGGGCACCAAGTGCTTGGGTCAGGGAAGAGCAGACAAGGACACCACGGATCTTGAGTCCCTAGAAAATCTTTGCGATGCTTTAAATTACTTCCCAATCATTTGGGCACCTAGCCCACAATCTACAGAGCTTCTACCTAGAGAGGCCGGGCCAAAGCCGATGAGATCTAAGACCTATTTCTTGTAAAATAAGGCATCTCAGATCTTTCCCCCTTAGAGGTTCACTCAACAGATACTCTATAGAAAATGAAATTTTATTCTGATGGATAAACAAGATGATTTAAAAAAAAATATTCTTCTCCCAGAACCATTATTAAGATGAGTCAGAAGTTCCCCAAGGCGAATTTTACTGAGATTGAGAAGCTGGTCCTGGATGTGGCTCACATCCACGAGGAGTGCTGTCTAGGAAACGCGCTGGAGTGCCTGCAGGATGGGGTAGGAGTTTCTCTCTTCCTCTGAGATGGTTTCTGTCGCCTCTCTTTTCACTTCAGCTCATTCTAAATGAAGGCCACCTGGGCCAGGCAGGGCGGCTCAGTGAAGTTACAGATTTTTCTCTCCAGGCGCCGGTTCGTTGTCTAGAGACTGCCCTCTGGAGGTCAGAGTGGCTCACTGCATATCTTTCTGATCAAGATGGAGGGGAGAGCTAGCAAGGGTAGAATGCCTGCAAATTTTGTCCATTGGAAAATTTCAGTACCAATAAAAAGGTGTTATCTGGTTTGAGCAGCCCTTTTCCTTTTTTTCGTGGGGACTTTTTTCTGCTAAAATAGAAAGTAGGACATAGATAAAAAACTATGGGACGAGGTCTGCAATAAATTGGAAAGCAATGAGGGAAAGCAAGATTGAGCAGAATATGGGGCTGGAGAGATGGCTCAGTGGTTAAGAGCATTGCCTGCTCTTCCAAAGGTCCTGAGTTCAATTCCTGGCAACCACATGGTGGCTCACAACCACCTGTAATGAGGTCTGGTGCCCTCTTCTGGCCCGCAGACATACACACAGACAGAATATTGTATACATAACAAATAAATAAATATTTTTAAAAAAAGATTGAGCAGAATAAAAAGGGAGAAGAGAGAGGGGGTAAAGACAGAAAGAGAGACGAGGCAAAAGCCCGTATTGACCCTTGGTTTTTCCCTTCACCTCTCTTCTTCTTCCACTTCTTTTCAAGCTTCAAGTGTCTTCCTCAAAGGATAAATCTTTGAGTCTTAAATTGTGTTATGCCCATTTCAGGAAAAAATCATGTCACATATATGCTCTCAAAAAGATATTCTGTCAAGCAAAACAGCAGAATGCTGCAAATTGCCCACACTGGAACTTGGCTATTGCATAATTCATGCAGAAAATGACGACAAACCTGAAGGGTTATCTCCAAATCTAAATGAGGCTTTGGGAGATAGAAATTTTGGCAAATTTTCTTCAGAGGAAAAAATCATGTACATGGCAAGGTAACATTCCCTGTAATGTGTGTTCACAATGATCAAGACTGTTGTGTGATTGGAAGCTTTGCTGTATGGGAATGGGGATGGTGGCTATCGGTTTTGAGCTCCGTTGAGGCTGTCTGTCTAGATGCGGTGAACCCAAGGATTCACAACCAGACAGCTAGAGACTAGAGAGTGAGATCTATGGTAGAGAGACCAGACTTCCACAATGACCACTATTATTTGGCTTGCTTATGAATCTAAATATTGTTTTATATTTTCTCTGAAATGAGAAATGACATTCTATATAAGTACCTCATATGATAGCCACCATGAACTTATAAAGATAACCTAGATATTTCTGTAATGAGGAAAGCTTAGACTGCCAAGGTGACACAGAGAATAAGAAGTGCTTGCTACACAAGCCTGGCCACCTGAGTTCAAACCAAGGAAATTAGGATGATTGGAACAATTTCCCAAAGTGCTACTTGACAACGGTCGCAGGCTATGGCATATGTGTTCCTCCTCCAGAACTAATAGATAAAGAAAATTAAATTTAAAAACAAGAAGAGCTCAAGATCACGAATAGAGTCCCTTGCTCTACATGCTTTTAAGAACCGTTCCCCTAAATATAACTCAACAGCTAGAGCCAGATGTAAGGCCTTTCATTGTAGCAGGTTGCTTGCTATTTATTGACTTTTTAAGCCAATGAAAATGTGTTTAGCAATACTTGCTCAATGGTAATTTTTGTAGTATAATCAATAGGCACGTACTCATTCTATTCGCGAACAGTCAAGTTAATACCTTTTCCTTTATTGTATGTACCTGTGAATGCAGTTAGGAGAGGAACTCGTGCAGCTATTAGGACATTAAACTTAATGACTTTCCAGGGCCTTTCTCAATTTAAGAGCCTGGTTCTAATGCAGCAATGAAAACGATGGCTCAATTTTCTCCCCAGTCTTCCCAGAAGACGTAGCTCTTTTGTTGTGTCAAAATCAGGTATTCATCATTTGTACCGTTAAACAAGATTGTGAAAACCAAAACAAAGACTAGATTTAGGAGACACATCTAGAGATTGTTTTCGTTGGTATAAGTAAACACTACCAATATCTATAATTCTGGAGCACAATTTATACTAAAGAGCTATCCTTAGGTTTATATATGCATACAGATCTAAAAAAGTTAATAATTTTCTTCATAGAAACAGGCCTTCAGTGGCAAAGAAATTTCAGTGGAAATATCAGCTAAGCAGGATCTTCCTCCAAGGCCTTGCCCTTCTTCCACGTACTCCTCTGCCGCTGGATCACTTACCCAAAGGAGGTGTGCTTGACCACAAGCCAAATTAGTGACCACGCCTCTTTGGGTGCCAACCCTCTTCCTGCCCTCCATCTTTCTTGTCTCCACTGAAGATAGATGATCCAGTTAAGCTTGCTTCTGCCTCCTTATAACAAACGCTTGGGGGAGGAGAAGTATTTTTCTCTTTCATGGTGTTAGCTCTTCACTGTTCAGAACAATTTTAGCATCCAGGACAGTCTGGAAAACATACCTGTTGAATGAATGATTATAAATCGCACAGCTGAAAGCCAAAGTGGGATACAAAACAGAACGAAGTAGCATTATTTGCAACATTCTTCTTTAATTGAAAATCATTTCCCATACGTGCATACATAGTTTTAGACCTACATTACACATACGAGAAAACAGGCACTGTTTACCTGACTCTGGCTTATTCGCTTGACCTAATGATTGCCAGTTCTATTTTCTGGAAGATGTCATGATTTCATGAAAGGACCCTTTACAGGGTGATTTAAGGGACTATATATATAGTCCCTTATTATAGACTATTGGTGCAGTCAATAGTTTTGCTGTTCATAGAATTCAAATTATGTTTGTTTGTTTTTCTGCTCCACTTGCTCTTTGAGTTTTTAATGTGCTCTGCTCTGACTACTATATTGGAATACTTAGGGAATGAACAGTGTAACTTTGTCTTGGTTCCAAAAACATGATATGTTTCCTACATATTTCAGATTTATTTATGAATATTCAAGAAGAAACACCATGCTTGCTGTTCCAGTCATCCTAAGAATTGCTAAGACATACCAGGAGATAATGGAGAAGTGTTCCCAGGCTGAAGACTCACCTGCATGCCAGCACAATGGGGTAAGCCAGCTCTAGAACTTAGGGGATAGTCTCTAAACCTGCACTGATGGGAACCACTGAAAATACTGTTTGTGAACTGGTGAGATGACTCATGGCTCAGCAGGTAAAGGTGCCTGCTCTGTGAGCCTGGGGAACGGAGTTGGGGCATTGGGACCATGTAAAGGGAGAAGGAAAGGAAATCTGCTTCACAAAGTTGGCGTGGAGCTCCGCACGTGCTCTTTGGCAATGCTCCTCACCGAATAATAAAGCATAAACTATTTTATTAGAATAATTAAAATAAAATTAGCTTTGTTTAACTAGCAATTAGCTAGTTATACTTATAAACTAGTAATCTAACCACTAAGTAATTATGCTAGCCACTAACCAATGGCTTATATAAGATAAGAAATGTTAGTCGAAAGCTCTATGGTGAGCTGGATAGAGAGAATAGTCATTATTTGACAGCCCAGAGAAGACAAAAGTTTTATACGGAAACTGCAATCCTCTACCCAGTGGTTATATCCTCTAGAGTTCATCTGTTTTAATTCTCATAAAAGGGCGCGCTCTATCATCTTTAACGCTTGCGTGTCTGGGAGGGGAGAGGAATGCATGTGATGCTGTCTGCATTTTTAGGAAGAAGAGCTTGAGAAGCACATCCAGGAGAGCCAGGCACTGGCTAAGCAGAGCTGTGCTGCCTTCCAGAAGATGGGGCCCTACTACTTACAAAACGAGTACGGTTTTTCTAGTGTTTTCAGTGATTTAAAATTATTAATGGTTGAGGGGAACATGCGTTGAAATTCTTAAGCCACTGCGACTCTCACTTCATCCCAAGTTGGATAGAAGTCAGTATAAATTCAATCACGTGATTCCTCCCGGGTTGTTCCCCTTTAATTGACAAGAACACCTGTGCAGCCTGAGCTGTTGAATCGGCCGCGGGTTCCCAAAACCCTGCAGCTTTTTTGCAGGAGAGGTGTCCGTTCCTTGGCTCACAGCCCGCCAAGGTTCCAGCAACCAAAGGTCACAGTTGAAATCAAAGTGCTGAGGTTGGGAAGAAAGCAGTCCACCGCGCCATCTGCACCCCATAGGGATGTGTGGGGAGGCCAGGGGTATGAGGGCTGGTTGTCAGAATGGAGACTTCTCCATTGCTGGGCCACAAGCCTCATGTCTTCTGACACCAAAAGTGGGTCCTTGAGGAGGAGTAATGAGCAAAAACTCGTGACGGACACTGTCAAAATACCTCTTTCAGGTTCCTCATTGCTTACACGAGGAAAGTCCCTCAGCTGACCTCAGCGGAGCTGATAGACCTCACGAGGAAGATGGTGGGCATTGCTTCCACGTGCTGCCAGCTCAGTGAGGATAAATGGTCTGCCTGTGGTGAGGGAGCGGTGAGTATTTCCATGCCAGGAGAAATCGTGGAGACCTATGTGGAGAAGGCGTCGCTTGGTTTCTTTAGTGAGCTCAGCGGGAGGCAGGTGTGGTCGTGCTGGTTCTCATTGGTTTGCCGTTAACGGGGCTTCCTATCCTAGAACACCTGGTAGAAGTGCGTGCAGTCGCTTGATTCAAGAACATATAACCAAGCTTTATGCATAGGAAGGATAATAGCCAATGTGTTATTCAACTTATTACTTCTTATTCTCTAAAGTCTCACTTTAATATTGAAAAGGAAGGCAAAGCTTTGCTTGTAATAGATCGCAAAAAGTTGTGTTATTTTAGCCATACTTAGGGATCTGCCTTTTGCAGGCCAGTCTTATCATCACAGTGATATTTGGGACAGTTTGTTTCCAAGGTAAAGTACAGGAGTAAGATCCATGTTCTGGATAATAACCCCTTCATTTTCATGTCACATTGAAAGGGGACTTCTGCCACTAAGCTTGAGGTGTTTGTGTTTGATATTTGAGAATAAAGATTGTACCATTTTTGTAGGATGACCGTCTTAGACTAGGTAATCTGAGTAATTCACATAGGCTTAGCCTGAGAATAGTAAGCACACAATTACGCTAAAAATGATTAAAATTTATAACTATGTGTTTAAGAGATATCTTAAAAATATGTAAAATAGGAAGAATCTATGTTAAAGCTTAAACACACACTTACCCATTTGCAGTAGAAGAAAACTGCAAAGGTTGGATTTGTTCTATTTTTACCTCCAGAAAGTGATCCTTTGCATCAAAACCCAAACTCAAATTGAAGCGAGAGCTTGGATAATTAAAAGTGTGTACTGCTTTAATCCCAGCACTCAGGGGCAGAGGCAGGCAGAGCTCTGAGTTTGAGGCTAACCTGGTCTACAGAGCAAGTTCCAGGACAGCCAGGGCTACACAGTGAGACCCAGTCTGGAAAAGAAACCAAACCAAATTAAAACAAAAAAAATGTGTACTGTTCTTGTAGAGGACCCAATTTTGGTTCTCAGCACCTACTGAAAATGGCTCCCAAACACCTTTTCCTCCAGATCCAGAGATTTGGTGCCTCTGCCTTCCACAGGCACCTACACTCAACTGCACTTACCACCCCTAAGTTGTATAATTAGAAATAAAATAAATATTTAAATAAAAGCAAAACTCAGCCAGATACACAGAGAGAACAACTTACCCATTGATTTGTACATATCAAGATAGAGATAATTTTCCTTTTTGAAAGTCTGTATGCAGCTAGAAGCATATTTTGGACAGTCACATGGCTTTCATCCATGTCACACGTGTTAGCATCTGCTACTACATAGTAAGGTCCTGGACATTGGGTGTCACTGCATGAGATTTCTGGAAACAGGAGTCAGCTTGGTAGCTCATTTCATTTCCCTGATTTCTTTTTTTCCTTCTCCCAACCAGGCCGACCTTTTCATCGGACACTTGTGTATAAGACACGAAGCAAACCCTTTGAACCCTGGTATCGGCCACTGCTGCAACTCTTCCTATTCCAACAGGAGGCCATGCCTCACCAGCTTGGTGAGGGATGAAAGCTACGTCCCTCCACCATTTTCTGCTGACAAATTCACCTTGAGCAAGGATCTGTGCCAAGCTCCGGGCAAAGCCCTGCAGACCATGAAACAAGAGTAAGACATTTTTATTTTCCACCATGGAGCCTGACATTTCACAAGTTCAATAGACCATAAATGCACTAAAGAATCTCTTTAAAATGAGTTCTGTTTCAGAGTTCATACAGCCTTGTGGGCGAAGTTGGTTTGGGGAAATCCACTAAGGCAGACAATTTTCTGCTTATGAAAAATTGTCTCTGTCATAACAATTGTGATGTATTTTGGGTAGAAGGAAAATGGATGGTCTATCCTGAAAGATCAGGAGAGATCTGTGTGTGAGTCTGGGACTTCCATTCCAGCTATGGGGAATGTGTGGTTATAAGCAGGTTAACTATATCTGACTCAACAATATTGTTAAAAAAAAGAATAAACATTTCATTCATGACAAGAGACATTCTGTAATGATGGGGATGAAGCCAGTAAAACTTAAATTCTTCAAATGCCCATGCATTTTAATTTAAATTTCATAATCACTGACTTTGCACATGGGATTCCTTCCTTGGGATGTTCCATTTTTCTACACCCAACCAGAAGAGTGTTTCAAGAGGTAATCAGAATGGTGCTTTCCCCCGCCCCCCACAAGCCTTCCCTATTGCCTTCGTGACTCTAAGTCCAACATGTAATCAATGCTACGTGAGGAGTGTAGGCAGCCAGTGATCCTTAGGTTAAGGTGTGACAATGTCTGGGCTTGTGTGCATGGATAAACCACACTGTAGAAGAGGGAAAAGGAAAGGATAAAATAGGTAAGCCAGACAGCGATCACAGTTCACCCCGTAGAAGCATGTGGGATCCTGACATGGTGTTTCATCTGTCACCTGCAGCAGGGGAAGCCGGCACTGGCCTGTTTTGAGCCTCAGACTTTCTGATAAGAAATGTAATGGCAAAGTCCGACAATGATGACAATAAGGAGTGATGGCCGAGGGCGGGGGCCAGGGCTCAGAAAACATTCTACTAAAAGCATGTTGGGAAAATGCCAATGTATGACAGACTCTCCTGTATCTCCTTTTGTTTTAAACCCCAGGCTTCTCGTTAACCTTGTGAAGCAAAAGCCCAGCATAACAGAGGAGCAGTATGAGGCTGTCACTGCCGATTTCTCCGGCTTCCTGGAGAAGTGCTGCCAAGCCCAGGAGCGGGACGTCTGTTTTGCAGAAGAGGTGTGTGCTTTACTCCCCAAAGTCTTGGCATGGAGTATCTGGCAGTAAAGGATGGAAATAATAGCCTACAATTCTGCAACTTAAATTTAAGTTTTCTTTGGAAATGTTACGAGGTTTAGAATAATAACATTTTTTTTCTAAGTACTAGGGAGAATTAAAAATTTAAACTATATTAAGAGAACCAGTAATTTTGGTTTATTTCCTAATAGAATGAATATATA
>NW_026067949.1:42327932-42331980 GCF_014885135.2 Alexandromys fortis
GCTGGCTGGGGGCCGCCCCCCCCCCCCCCCCCCGTCTCAGGAATAGTCACGCTATGGTCGCTGATTCCCTAGTCACTGGTTGCGTTGGTAGAGAGTAAGAGAGAGAATACAAAAGCAATGGCACTAAGCTGTGACCGTAAAGAGGTGATAACATGCTGCCGAGAGAACCGCAGGGTGGGCGAGATCAGTTTGACAGAGGAAATTGGTACGGTCATTGAAGACTCTGGGCAGATGACGGTGGGTTCTCTAGTTCCAGCCCTGGCACAGGGCTTTCCACAAAAGAGGAAGGAGAACACACCAAATGGACTGGGCATGGCAAAGCAGCACAGACGGCTTCTGGGAGTATATCCATTACACTTAGAAGCAAACATTACAAAAGGTATGAATAGGCTGTATACAGAAAACTACAAAACAGTTTTGAGAAAGGTTAAAGAAGTCCTTTAGAAGTGACAAGGTGTGCACTGTTTGGAGGTTGGAAGATGAAATATCAGGGCCAGACTACTTTATTTTAAAGACTTTATAAACCTACATTAACAAAAATAGAACATTTATGTAAAAGCAGATAAACAGGCCAGTGTGACAGAACTAAGTGGCCAGATATGTCCTCACACAAATATGGATAACTGATCTTTGTAGTGTGACAAGTTAACCACAGGCAAGGGGAAGGTTTTCTAACACATGGCTCTGAAACAACTGGAAATCTGCCCCTACCTTCTTGGGGAACTGAGAGCTACGCTTTATACCACACACAGTGAACTAAAGTGGATCATCATGCAAAATGCAAAATTACAAAACAGAAAATATTTTGGTTTGAGAGGCAGACTCATTCTTCTTAAATATGCCACCAAATGCACAATCCATGAAGAAATAAATTGAAAATTTCATTCAACTCTAGAAGACATCATCAACAGAATGAAACCAGATGAATCCAAGATTGGGAGAAAGGCTTTTTTCAAGGCAAAGACAAGCAAATCATATGTGACAAAGAGCTTACTTGTATCCAGACGATATTAACCAACCCTCAAAACTAAAGTGTAGAAGGAGGGCCCATCTTTACTCATTAACCATGAACAACACATAGACTGAAGGACCTCCCACACTAAACAAAGAGCAAATGAGTAACACAACACAATGAAAAGGAAAAAGGAGCTAACTGATGTCTTTACCCATGCTGTACCAAGTGGGCATGAAGGCAAACCCAGCCAACTAGTTGGTTAACCAACCAACCAACCAAACCAACCAAGAAAACACACCAAATATAAATCATCACTTAAAAGTAAAATGAAGCATAATCACACACCTACTAGAATGGTTGTAATTGAAATATTGACTATATCAATTATCTGCAGGTTTCCGAAAGCTTAGGTCTCACACGTTGCTTATGGGAATGTCAAAATGGTTCAACTGTCTGTGAATTTGAATTTAGACACACATACATTATGGTACAGACATTCTGCTCCTTGATATCTACTGCAAAGATGTTTATGTTCACACACACGCACACACACACACACACACACACACACACAATGCACTCAAATCTTCCAGCTTTATCTGAAATGTCTTAAAATTAAAAGTAACAAAATTGCGCAGTAGGCGGGCTGGTGAGATGAGCATGGAATATTTGCATTTGTGATGCATGGAAAACTATGACAATTAACATATCAAATAGCACAACTACCACTCCCAGGAACAATTAATGAAAAGTAAGATAACAGGATGCACATTTTATTATTGCTTTCATATAAAAATAGAGAGAATGTAAATCACTGTACAATGATAGGATGGAGAGATCATGGTTTGTTTGAGGACAGAATTAACAAGAGGTTGGAGGGAGGGATTCCCAAGGGCCCTGAGGCCATTTTGGAGGTGATGGCTGTATGTCCACCATCTTGATTGCGATGATGGCTTCACACAAACATTTGTCCCTTTAAATATTTGCAGTTAACTAAGTATCAGTCATACTTCGGTGATGCTGATTCGCTAAGTTCACTTAAAATATTGCAGAGTTTACACTGAATGTTTATTATCTCTTCTAGGCTGGACTTTGTATTCCTAAGAGAGAGAACCTCAACCTGGCTGAATCAGCTCCACCATCCAGCACCAGAACCTACCCCAGGTTCCTTGATGTGCATTTCACAGAGCATGGGGTCTTAGCATGCTCACCTAGAAACACAAATACTAACACGAACCCAGCCAGCTTCAGATGCCGCCCCAAGTCACAGAAGTGAGCTACAGTTTTGACATCTGTGGACAACAGTTTCTGCTCTGGTCTCTTTTAATCAGCCTGACAGGAAAGTCAGACTTCAACCCTTCTGAAGTGCAGAGTACAAAAACAGCCGTCCTACTGGGTTTGGCATAGGAGTTGCATCGCTTGGTGTAATATCTGAAGAAGTAACTGTGAGGGAGGGTTATTTTGGCTCACAGTACAAGGACTCAGAATCTATCAGGGCAGGGAAGGTATGGCCAAGGGTTCTCTCTATGGATTAGAAACATTTAGCAGCTACTTGTGACCAGAAACCAGAAATAGGAGCCCAGATAGATGGCCAAACTACAATCCTCATGATATTCTCTGGCGGCCTACATTCTTTATTGCCCATTTTCCAGAGGTTTCACAACCCCACCCCATCACAGACACAAAATGAATACTACAAGTTAGAGACCAAGTGTTCCAACTTGAGAGCCTGTGGAGACATTTCACACCAGAACAGTAACAAGAGAGAATATAGCCTGTATTCTGCTGGATCAGAGATGATTGTAACTGCCAGACAGCAACAGATCTGCTAGGTTTCAGAGCCTACTGATGGTCTCGCTAGACAGTGGGGCTCAGCCAGTGGCCCTGCCTGTCCTTACAGTGGCCCAGCCTCAGAAAACCCAGCAGCAAACACTGATTACTGAGGAAATTGCCAGCTGCCTCACGCCCCCCGCCCCCCGAATCCATGCTCCCAGGCTAGCACAAAAAGTGAAGGCCTATTCGTATCCAAGGATACTTGACAGTCTAAGGTAGTGGCATCTTCCTTGATTGCACAGTAACAATGAGGAACACAAGGATTCGGGAGAATTAAGGAATGATTACATCACCAAAGACACAAACAGGGATTCAGTCACTATTGAATTTCCTTAAATAAAAGAAGATCACAAAACCAGAACCTTTACTGTAGTCACAAAAGCTAAGAATGATTGAAAACGTAGTATTTCAGAAAGCCACCAGATCACAAACGAAGACAAACAAGAAACGAAGTATTCACAAACCCACCAGAAAACAGTGAATGAAACAGCAATAGAGTGTTCTTACAATAATTACCTTCAATGTCAATAGATTACAGTCAGCCTAAAAAGTACAGGCTGAATGGCTGGATTTCAAAGGGAGCCAGCTACATGCTGTTTGTGGGACTTACTTCACTTATGAGAGCTCATGGAGACTGAGAACAAAGAGGCGAGAGCAGATGTTCCATACAAATGGGACCAAGGGAGTGCAGGAACCATGGTGCTTAGACAAATGAACTCAAGGCAAAAGTGGTCAGAGACAGGAAGGCAATCACGTAGTGAAATAAGAACAAACCACCAAGAGAGGTTTGTTAACTTTTCTGGGGAGACCTCATCCCAGGAAGGGAGCCAGTGACAAACCAAAGCAGGGATTCCGTCAGGAACCCAGGGAACCCAATGAGTATACTGTTTAGCGACTGCATGGGTGAAAGATTCCTTACTGGAAATGGCAGATCCCAAACAGCTGCGTCATCACGGGCCACCTTTTCTGGGTGATGATCTATGGAAGCTCACATCACGGAGTCCTCTGTGCAGTTTCCACTCCTCCAGAGTGGAGCCCCTCCAGAGAGCACTCACATCTGGGAGAAATCAGAGAGGAGAAATGACTAGAGCCTCCCCTCCTCCTTCTGTATTGATCGACAGTTACACTAAGTGTCATTATCATAGGTCTATCTATCTTTCTAGTTCTTATTTCATTGCCAAGGTTTCCTGACCAAGTTAAGCTATACTCCAAAATGACCCTGTGATTATCATGTATCCCTAGAAGAAAGGGCATATTATA
>NW_026067949.1:42332930-42359993 GCF_014885135.2 Alexandromys fortis
ATAATATCACATCTGGAATGAACCCCTGGATCACACATCTGGAATGAACATCTGGAATGAACATCTGGACCGACCATCTGGATTGCACATCTGGATCACATATCTGAAAATTAAAGATCATTGTTAGAGTCAGAAGTTTGAGTATGAGAAAGCATAGCAGAGACTTCTCTAATGGTACAATTTCCTGTCTCTTCTCTAAGTAGACAGAGAACTACTTCACCATGGCAATCCCAGGGACCAGTCATGTCCATTGTGACTAGAGTTACTGATACACGAGGAGAAGGCAATAATGACTTTGTCTCACAAACCTAAATCCTCAGAACAGGTGTGGATTGAAGGCTGGAGGCTTCCTGAAAGATTATTTGTATGGTTCTTGCATGGTCAGTCAGAGTTTGTGAAAAGTCTGTTGGTTTTAGATTGTTCCCCCACAATATGAAAACCAAGTAACCCAGGAGTCTAATAAAATATAGTTCATATTAATTCTCTCATGAATAATAAAAAATAAAAAAATCCATAATTCTAATACTTGGGTAATGAAAAAAAAATTATGGTGTGTGTGTGCACCTGTACATTTGTGTATTCCCATGGAAACCAGAGGACAACTTCTGGTTTTGGTTCTCAGTTGTCCACTGTATGTGTACACGTGTGTGTGTTAGAGTCTCTCAGTGGCTTGAACACCATCAAATGGTGTAGATTGGCTGGCAGCAGAGTCTCGGGGACCTGCTCAGCTATACTCTTCGGCATTGGGTGATTAGAAGTGTACACTAGCATGTCTGAGTTACACAAGTTCTGGAGACTAAACTCAGGTTTTCTTACTTCCAGACAAGCACTTTATGGGCCGGGCCACCTTCAAGGCCCCAGAAACTTAATGCTTTTACAGTGTGTTTCCTTTTTAATGTGTTAGCCCCTCTTTTCCTTTTTCACCCGTAAACTTTTTTGTTTTTCTTTTGGCAACTCGAGAAAAATTTTCTCCCAGTTAAACATAGCATAATTTTCCCCTAGTTAATAATTAGCAAGAAATTTGCGCCGTGACAAAAAAGTCTCTGCATTTCAGACATAGATTAGCTAGGTTACTTTTTAACAACTGTAAGGTCAAAGAATACGATAAAAAGTTGATTTAGCCACAGTCACATTATCTCCTGTGTGTGGCTTCTTTCTCTTGAACATGAAACATTTAAAATTTATAGGCTTCATTTTTTTCTTGTTCTCTTTGACTGAATCCCTAGTCCTTCCCACAAAGCCTCAGGATGTAGGTAAGGAATTATCTTGTATATCATTAGGGAAATTACTACATTGGGGGAATTACTTTTCCTTGGCCTTTTAAATTTTTAACCACTTGTGGTTTTAGTTTTCTCTCTCTTTTCTTCATGTGTGTATACTGGTCAGTAATTTTAAACAACATACAGATTTTAATTTTTATTTCATATTACCCAGTCTGCAGGGTGTTTGGACTCAAAAATGGACAGCAATTTATATAGGATAGAAAGTGTCTTTATATATAATTTGGACTTCAAAATATTAGTAATTTCTTGTGCCAAGTATATTTATTCTAACAGAAGAACAATAGATACAGTCAATATATACACATACACATATATAAAAACTTGTATACAATCTTTAAAAAATATTTGGCTGTCCAGCATGTCTCCCAACTAGGTGGCAAATACCTTCAGGGTATATGAGACCCTTCCTGCTCCCTCCTACGGCTCTCTGTTACACACCTATAGCAATAGACTATGCAAGGAGATGCCAATCTCGAGGAAAGGGTGATTTTCACATTGTTTTATGTCCAAATGGGGAAACTTTGAAAATTTTTATCCAAAGGAAGGTCTTCTTAAATATTTCTGGCCAGAAAGATACATTCCTCTATCTTGTGTAATTTGCTTTTTTTCAGTCCAGAAAACATACATACATATCGAATTAAATAGGAACTGTATGGGCTGAGCAGGATATATATATATATATATATGTATGTATTGAAAGTATATTTCTATATTTTATATAATGTATGTAACACTGATTAATGAAAAATAGGCCATAAATTTGAAATAGAACAAGAAGGGGTAAATGGGAAGATTGGGAGGGGGAATGATTTAATAATATTATAACTTCAGAAAATAAATTTAAAAAATGAATGTAATTTGCACAAAACATCTAGCAGATCGCAGTGGTCCTGTGTCGTATCCTACTAGACAACCCACGAGGTACCTGGTAGTGAGGGCAGTCACAGGCTTGATGAGATGCCAGTTCTTGAGGTCCTCCTCTTCTTTCTCCACATAACAACCCATTTCAGATCCTGCTACTTTTGTCTATTTAATGGGTTTTATAACTATGTTTTCTTTCCTTTTTATTACTCCCAGCAAAATTCATGTAACAATTGTTACAGTCCCCTAATGATCTTACAATTATATTCCACCCAATTATTCTTCCTTCTTCCTACTTGACCAGTAGTTCTGATCACTTTCCATTCTTGGACACTGAGGGAGGGTCCAGCACATAGGATGCTTCATTGCCTGGTGTTTAATGTATAAACATGATCATATTTCTATCTCATATAAAGATCTCAGTGGGCTACAAGGGAAGCCCATATTTCTTGGTATATATGCAAGATCCTCATAATTTAAACTCTAAAAGAGACCTCATTCTTCTTATGAAATGGATTCTGTGTCTCCAAATATGTCTTGAGGTTTCCTGCTGTTGTGTTTTTGCTCACATGTTTTCTCTACATTTAAGACTGGGAGCTGGGCGGTGGTGGCACACGCCTTTAATCCCAGCACTCGAAAGGCAGAGGCAGGCGGATCTCTGTGAGTTTGAGGCCAGCCTGGTCTACAAGAGCTAGTTCCAGGACAGGAACCAAAAAGCTATGGAGAAACCCTGTCTCGAAAAATCCAAAAATAAATAAATAAATAAATAAATAAATAAATAAATAAATGAAAAGAAAAGAAAAAAGAAAAAAAAAAAGACTGGGAATCTTACTCTCCCAGTGTGATTTTGTGATTTTTAAAATACTTTTTCAGTCTTAATTCATGTGGTACTCCTCCTAAATCTTTTCTGGTCCTTTGCTTAAGGATTACAAAGCATTCACGATGAATGTTTATATTCTAAATTGTGTTTCAGTCATGTGAGTGCACAGGAAACCGAGGTTCAAGAAAGGTGTCTTTATTGATCATTGTTGATTGCTTCCTAGTGCCAAGAACAATATTTTATAAAAGACAAGCACCTCAAAATGTAGTCCATGTGGAAAACATAAATATTCTGTGATTTGAGAAGGAATCTGTGATTTTGGGCAGAGCTAGCACTAAAAACTACCCTAGCTGCCACCAAGCATATTGTCATACCTTGCTTTGATGACATTACTGATCCACTAATCTTCATGTGACTCCTCTTGTAAATGATAGACACATGAGATGGAAATAGCAAACCACTACTGGAAGATCTAAAATCTGCTCAGTTTTAGTTTAAATTAAAAAATTCACTTTATATTTCCTGAATACATACTCAGCTGTGATTAGGTTTCATATTTGTTGTGTGTGTGTGTGTGTGTGTGTGTGACTTTTACATTCCTTATTAAACATGTTAAAATATTCCTACCATAAGTCTTCTATTTTATTTATTTATTTATTTATTGGTTTTTCAAGACAGGGTTTGCTCTGTGGCTTTGGTGCCTGTCCCGGAACTAGCTCTTGTAGACCAGGCTGGCCTCCAACCCCCAGAGATCCGCCTGCCTCTGCCTCCCGAGTGCTGGGATTAAAGGTGTGCGCCACCACCGCCCAGCCCATAAGTCTTTTATAGCTTCACACTTGAATAACCTGTAAAGCCAATTATTGGGAAAGTGTTAAAATATAAGGATATGGAATAACCTAACTATTCTTGCTTTTCAAATCCCTTCGAAGCTATCCAGAAATTCATCGAGGAGAACACAGCATACCTGTGAGTTGCTCTGGATTCCCTTTGGTTATGGGCTTGCTCTACTGTTGTCTGACTGACACATGCTAGGAAGGCAAATGCTTCTCAAAGATAATTGAATTAAATGGCAGCTGTATTAAGAGTAAATACGTTATCCATTTCTATGAGCTATTTTTAGACCCAGCTAGAAATTCTGCAGAAGATCACTGTGTGTCCTCCGTGGACTGTTGCAGGACCATCTTTGCGGTTGCCCAGTATGTACAGGAAGCATCCTTTGATGAGGTGGAAATGCTGGCGAAAGCCATGATGGCTTACAGGGATAGGTGCTTGGCTGATGGAACACTTCCGGAGTGTTCAAAAACAGCAGTAAGTAAGCTGCGTGGGATTCTTATCCAAACAAGGTCTGAGAATGGTGCTCTAGGCACATAGAGTTTCCTATGTAGTGGTGTGGGCTCACGATAGCTAGGAGAAGTGGCCAGAACAGCCCCAATGCAGAGAACAAACAAAAGTGACATTATTAGATTGGATGCTTGAAACACTCAAGAGAAATGACTGGGCCAGCAGTCCTGAAAATGAGAATCTGGCTTTTCCATGAATGAGCACCTGGCTTCTCATCCCACTGCAGGCATTTTATATCATGGGATGAACAACGATAACCTCTATGAGGAAGAGCACAGTGTGGTTAATATCCTTAGGCATTTGTGGTCTCCTTTCTTCCTGTCACAGAATTAGGTAGCCAGCCTGTCCCAGACAGGGAATTTTAGAGGACACTTGAAATAAATATGCTTGAAGCTGAGACAAGGGAGAGCCTCCTCATTCCCAGAGACCACTTTCAACAAGCATAAGGAACACATGGTGATGTCTATTCTAGAACTGAAATGTAAGCATTGAAGAAATAGGACCAGGATGCTTGCTACAGGATGAAGTTTCTTAAAGTGTGGGATGATTGCCCAAGGCCATAGATAAAACCATTCTGTAGATAATCGTTGAAACAATAACATTTACCCCAAAGATAGCGCTGTCCTTTGCGTCCCCTGAGCCTCCTCAGGAGGTGGAAAAGCTTTTCCGTGACAGAACGTTGTCTTCTCCTCTGCTGTGCAGAATGAGGTCATCCAGGACATGATCTGTGCTGCAGAAGGACTGCCACAGAAGTACAATTGTTCTCACTGCTGCAGTAAAACCAGCGTTGCAAGGAGCCTCTGTTTCTTCTACAACAAGAAAGCTAACACAGGCTTTCTGCCCCCTTTCCCTACTCTGGATCCAGAAGAGAAATGCCAAGCTTACAAAAACAACAGTGGATCTTTTCTAAATCTGTAAGTTTAATTTTGGTATCAAAAGGACTTGTAGTATTGTTCTTGTTATCCATTTTCTTTTTTAGTTTTAAATTCTTGTTTTCCAACCATCTTCTGCTTTTCTCTATTTTTGCATGTCTAGATTCATTGAGGAATAGAGGTCATTATTCAATGTTTATTATGTTGGGATCTGTACTCAGTGAGACTTTAGCCATAGACCCTGCTCTTAAGACTCTTACGTTAGCGCCCTCAGTCCTCTGATGAGATGACCCTCAGCACAGAGGCGTAGACACAACATTTAACAGCTCAGACACATGAGGGTGGAAGCGTTTTCTTCCCAAGGGCACTTGTACGTTTTACCTTGGGAAGACTTAATTTCTTTGCAATAATGATTGCAGAAGGAAAGTTGTTTTTTTTTTTTTTTTTTTTTTTTTTGTAAAGTTATTGTGCTTTGAAACAACCACACGTTTGTTTGAATTTAAGGAGGTATGATCCTGGATGTGGCGTGTTTAGACGGCTATTGTTCTTTAATATGGTAGCGAGGCAGGCTTCCTATGTCAAAGGGAGGGAGGAGAGGAGAATACACACAGCTCAGTGCTCAGGATAAGAACTGCCAAAGTCTTCCTTAAGTTGGAGTTAGCAGCTCCAAGGCTGAGGGCTGGAAACGGCTGGCTCTGGTGACTCGGTCACACTGCTTTTCACTGAACTTTCCGGCAATAGTTGGCCTTTCTTAACCTTCCCTCCATTTTTACAACTTGTTTTTCTTGCCTTCTTCTCCCCACCCCTTCCTTTTCCTTGTCAATCACCCTTCTCCTTCTCCCTTTCCCTTCTCTCTTTTAAAAACCTTTGTGTTTTATAGCTATATGTATGAGGTTGCCAGGAGAAACCCCTTTGTCTTCTCCCCTGTTCTTCTAACTGTGGCTGCTCGGTTCGAGGAGGCTGCGGCCACCTGTTGTGAGGAGCAGGAGAAAGCCACCTGCTTTCAGGCCAAGGTGGGTACCACGCTTGTTTCATCAAGGGGATGAAAATGACCAATGCCACAGCTCCAGATCTTTACTTAAAACTAAACATTACAGAAAGTATGTCTGCCATATTCAGTGTTATCTTACCACACTCACTGATGGTAAGTTCATTGGTCACCACTGAAAGAGTGCACCATTTACCCGAAGCCTATGAGAGACTTTCACCAATTGCCAGGGTCCCACTTTGGGTTTTGTTTTCCTTATAAATTGGAAGAAAGCCCAAGGGCGGGAATGTCCAGGGTAAATGCTGACATGGTGCCTCCTGTCCATGACAAACTTTCTTTTGGCTTTAATCACAAGATGGAATCATGCCAGTAGTGGCAGCCATGTTCAGGGGACAGGCTGCAACAAGCCTTCTCTTACCAAGTGCAATGCTATCATCAGGAACACTAGCTCTCCACTTTTAATGTGCCGTTAAAATCCACATTTTAAGATACACATTTCTCTCAACATGGAAATTTACTAAGATAAAACTCCAAGTGTTTTCTGTAGCTGGAAATTTTCTAGAGCTGTTGATTTACGTGTAATTAAAAACTATGTAAACAGTGAGATTTGAGTCTAATTTCAACAGAATTTTCTTTATCTTTCAGGCAACTCCTATCACACAATATTTAAAAGCATCCTCTTCTTACCAAGGAAATGTGTGTGGAGCCCTTAGAAAATTTGGACCCAAAGTCTTAAACTCTATGTGAGTTTTGTACTGTGTCTCTAGTATTTTCTTGCTTGTGGTACACAATCTTTTGGTTGTTGTTGTTTCTGTTAAATAGCTTATTTATAATATATTAAATAGATTTTTTGTAGTCTTCCTGGGTCTTAAGGGTTTGGTAATGATGAGTCTACATGGATAGCTCAAAACAAGGTCTTTAAGGTAAAATAAGAAAAGACATAGGGTTGAGAGGATGCCAAGGGAAAGGAAGTTGTTCTGAGATGCGTTTTGGATAGCATGTGTGATGTTTTTTCTGTAACTGCCATGAGTTCACATGGTATGTTTGACTGTAATAAATATGGGACAGAGACTTTCTCAGGTCATTTATAGTTGGAATCAAGAATTGGGGGTGGAGGTGGCAAAATGCCCAGCCTTCAACTTGCCAAGAGACCATAGAGACTATAACAATACCATCAGCAATTTGATAAGAGCATCTGTGCGAAAATCATGATATAAATTGTCTTTGATACTTATACAATTTGTGTTACATAAGAAAGAAACTTCTTCTTCATCTGTTGGCTATCAAATGATCTTAGTGGCCTACCAATGATCTTTCCAGAAACACTGCTGCATTCAGTAAAAAGTTCCCCAAGATTGGATTTAAGGACCTTACTTCTATCTTAGAAGATGTTTCTTCCATGTATGATGAGTGTTGTGAAGGGGATGTTGTGCAGTGTGTCCGAAGCCAGGTAAATTTCTCCCAAAGAAAACAAGAAACTGATTATAATAGTTATTTTAACTTTATATTCTAATTATAACATGAAATTGCTCATAGTTATGATATTCAGTGCAATATTGTGATGCACCTACGTGTACCATGTATCCTGATCAACTCAGGTGTTATCAGTCTGTCCTTTCTTTATGTTTAGAGACTTCAAGGCTCTTTTCTTCTAGTTCTTCATAAAATATGTAATGGACAGCTGTGAGCCGGGCTGTACTAGGTTAGAACTCCTGTTATCTGTCATCCCTATCTCTCCATGCCCATTAGTAATTATTCTTTTTTATATCAGTCCTCAGTAAACCTCAGAAAATGGCATTATTGTTTTATTAAAAGTTGGTTTATTTGGTTTCCTAATGTTTTTTCAAATAACTTCAAATAATCTTTCTTCCCTCCCTTCCTTTCTTTCTAATTGACAAATAAATATTGTATACATTTACATACATGTGTTTTGTGGGAAGAATACATTCAACTTACTTCCCTGGCAATTTTCAAGTTTACTAACTACAATCTACAGTAGAATTTCTGAAATTATTTCTCCTATAGATCCAAAATTTTGTTTTGACCAACATCTCTCCAATTCTTGTACCCACCCTGTTGTAGGAGGCTACTTGTTCCTTCCAAGCTGCCCAGACTCAAAATAACCACAAAGAAACTCTACTAATTGAATCACGTGTGGTCCAGTAGCTCTAGCTTCTTATCAGTTAGCTCTTACGTGTTAATTTAACCCATTTCCATTAAGGTGTGTATTACCATGAGGGTGTGGCTAACTGGGTAAAGTTTTGGTGTCTGTCTCCAGTGTGGCTACATGGTTTCTCCTTGACTCTGCCTCCTTTCTCCCAGCATTCAGTTTAGTTTCCCTGCCTAGCTTGGCTCTGTCCTATCACAGGCCCCAATAGCTTCTTTATTAACCAATGGTATTCACAGCATGCAGAGGGGAATCCCACATCATCACCCCAGCAGCATCTGGTACCCCTTAAAGTGTTTTTTTAAGGAATATACCAATAAACATATTGCTGCAAAGTCGAAATTGTTCACGCAATTTAAAGGCAACATAATCTCATTAAAAATACACAGATTTAAAGTGTGTGCCCTGGGGCTTAAACACATGTCCTTATGCTTACAAGGAGAGTGCTTGATCACTGAGCCATCTCTCCAGCCCTCTGGCTGAAGTGTAACTCCCCACCTCTTCTCCTTCTCAGGGGAGGCATGTAAGGACTCAGTTGTCTTTAAGGAGCTGGCCACTGGGAGTTTGACCAGGTTCCAGTGGGCTATTTTTATCCTCCCCCTTTATGGGGGAAACAAGGGTGGGGGGGTGTAATAGGTGTGCATTGTATGGAATTCCCAAGTAATCAATAAAAATATTAAGTTGGAAAATATTTAAAAACTAAAACAAAACCTACAAATTTCTTCCTAGTTAAAATTAAGCTTTGTTGTGAAGGCTTTAATTATTTAAATAATTTCAATTTTAGGATTTGGGAAACATCTGCTTTAAATTAAGTAGGAGACAGAAAATGTCCTCCCAAATTATTTTATTCTCAAATGTAACCCAATTAAAGGGATGTCACTTATAATTTATTTTTGTAGCATTTGGTTGTTTATGGAAATGTGGGTTTAATAATGTTAAATCTAATATACTAAATTAGAATAATAATTTAAATTTTTATGGCTTGTAGTTGAAATTAAGGGATCATATTGTATTTCAAATTTCCTCCTCTTTAATGTCTTTATGGAGAAATGGAAGAAATTCAATTGTCATTCACTGAAAATAGAAATAAATTCTCAGGAACTTAAAACGTGCTTTGCCTAGAACAATACTGGCTTCAGATGAGATATGAACACTGGAAATGTGGTATCAGCTCCTATTTCATTCTCACCTTGGCCTTGGAACTCATCTTGTCCTTTGTCCTCAGTCCACCGGAAGCTTCCAGATAGGGGGATATATTGAGTTCAACCAGGAGACCTGAAGTGCCCAGAGAGTGTGGGATAGTTTGAAGGTGCAGGGAGTCTGGAGAGGGGATTGGGAGCCATTGGCTTTGAAAATTAGTCCTGTGTGACAAAGACAATCTGATCAATCCTTTTCTCAGACAATATAGTTGGGTCACATTCTTTCCCTTCCCCCAACCTGATCTTCACCACCTCCGAACCCATCCAACTTTATGTTCTTTATTTCTCTCAGAAAACAAACAAACAAACAAACAAAGAAAACAAGCCAAAAGGCAATACCAAAACAAAATAAAAGACACACACACTGATATATACAAACCCACCCATACACACATGGATACATACGCACACGCACACACACACACGTGCATGCACACACACACCTACATGCACACATGCACACACACACATGCATGCACACATGGAGTTCGTTTTGTGTTGACTAACAGCCACTCCTGAACACGGGGCCTGCTCTGGAGTGTGACTGATTCCCCCGGTGACACTTCACTGGAGAAAACTGATTTTCTCTCTCGCAGAAAGTATGAGTTGCAAAAGCTTTTTGGTTAGGGCTGGGACTTTGTGCTCCCTTTCCCTACCTAGGTCTGGAAGCCTCTGTTTTCTTGGAGTCATTTACCACCTGTGGCTCTTATAGTTTTCCTATTTCCTCTTTCACACAGAGCCATAAACCTTGAGAGGAAGGATCTGATAAGGACATCCCATTCGGGAGCCAGTGTTCCAAAGTCTCCCACTCTGCATGTTGGCCAGTAGTGAGTTTGTGTATTTGCCAACTATTGCAAGAAGGAGATTCTTTGATGAGGGTTGACTATGGTGCACTGACCTACGGGTATAACGATATGCCATTAGGAGTCATTTCAATGCTATATTCATTTTTACCAAAACAAATATAGTTGCAGGTTTTCCTCTAGGCTCATGGCCTGTTTAGTCTCAGGTTCTTGGTCACATTATTTCTATTTTAATGAATAAAGCTTGCCTGAAGATCAGAGTGCAAAGCTAGCCACGCTAGTCAGCCGTACACGTCAGGCAGTGGTGGCACACACCCTTAATCCCAGCAGCCACACTAGTTAGCCATAGAGGCCAGGTGGTGGTGGTGCACACCTTTAATCCCAGAACTAGAGAGGAATATAAGGTAGGATGAGATGGGAACTCACTCTCTTTCAGTCTGAAGCTTTTGTAGAGGTAAGAGCTCCGCAGTGTCTTGGCTGCTTTGCTTTTCTGATCTGCAGCTTGAGCTCCAACATCTGTCTCTGTGTATTTATTATTGATAATACAGGTCACTTTAGTAGTGTCAGGTATGGGTTCCGTCTCATGGAGGGGAGGGGGCCTTAAATCCAATAAAAAGTGGTTGGTTGCTCGCATATCATCTTGCCACTGTTGTACCAGTGTATCCTGCAGTCAGGTGACTTCTGTAGCTACGGGCTTCGTAACTGGGTGATATTGATGAATATGTTTCTCTCCTGGTAGTGTTCACGGTACCTTCCAGCACCATGAATACCAGTCAGTAGGGGTGAATCCAGCTGGGCACCAGCTAGATTTCGCCATGCTCAATGGCAGAAGTAAATGGTGTCTTCAGGAATATGGCCGTGGACAGCAACCCACAGAACTGACAATAGCCTAGGTTTGGGGGAGATCTTTGGAACATTTTTGGCCAACAACTCAACAAGATGTAACCCGTTCATATTACTGGGGTTTTACTTGTTAGCCTAAGATGTCTAGCTGGGGCATTTTCTCCCTTGTTGTATGGTAGCCCCATTTAAATCCCTTTCATTCCTGTATGAATTTTAGGCGGCTTCTGTAGTAGTTGGTATCACATGGATTTTTCAATAGGTCTTTAGGGTTAGTTGTCCCTCCCCATATTTTTTCCTCTCTGCCATCTTTCTCTTTCTGCCCTTCACCCTCCTCCTCATTGAATCCTCCTATTCTAGTTTCTCCTTTGTCCCTTTGTAAGACTATAGTCGATTTGCCTTTCCTTTTAAGATCCCCTCCTTCCTTCAAAGATTTATTTTGTGTGTGTGTGTGTGTGTGTGTGTGTATGTGTGTATGCATGTGCTTGCATGCATATAGGCGTACCACATTTGTGCAAGTGCTTACATAACCCAGGGGGCTTTCGATCTTCTGGAACTGGAGTAACAGGCAGCTATGAGCCACCATTTGGTTGCTAGGAACAGAGCCTGGGTCCTCTGCAAGATCAGTCCATGTTCTTAACCTCTGATCTAGCCCTCTAGTCCCCAAACCAATATTTCATTCACTCATCAAATATCTGTGGGTTTTGCCACATCCTTGGAAAGATAGTTTTAGTTCCCAAGAGAACTAGATTAGATGAAATGTGTTGCTATGCCCTCAGTGGCCACCACAGAAAGCACAGACAACTCTCATGGGGTACAGCAATATTAGAAGATAAGGTATCAGTAAGACCGCTATCAGTGGGTAAAGATACTTGCTTGTAAGGCCAAGAATCTGAGTTTGGTCCCTAGGACCTATATGGTGGAAAGAACCAACGTCCACAAGTTGTCCTCTGGCTTCTACGTGTGTGCCACGACAGGCATGTGTGCCCACTTCCCTAGGACTCAGTAGATAAATACAGTGATTTTAAAGAAGTAAAGATTTCAATGTGTCAGAGAAGTGGGGAGAAAGTACTTAAAACACTAATACTTAACAAGGAATGTAAGTTTATGATAGAGCCCCCACCACCACTTTTTTATGATTATAAGACCTAAAATCCTAAGGCAAGAAAAGTGTTGCACTAATGTGAAACTTCATGAATATTAAGCCAGTGTAGAATTTATGTGAATATTTTTTTATCTAATCTGTTGATGGATGGGTGCTACCATTATAGTAATGATTGGTTCTGTTGATAGGGTGGGTACTAATGTGATGTTTAGGGTTGGCTTTCTTAAACAGCCATTCTTTTATGAAGAAGAAGCCAGTCTGGAAGAAAATCTGAGTGTCAAAACTTCTCTTGTCCTTATTCCATGCAGAGCCAGGTCATGCAACATATTTGTTCAAAACAAGATTTCATCTCAAATAAAATCAAAGAGTGCTGTGGAAAGGAAACAACAGAACGTGAAGCCTGCGTCATTAACACAAACAAAGAAGAGAAACCAGATGACTTATCTACCAGAGATCTCAGATTTACTGACGACGAAAATATATGTCAAGAACGAGATTCTAACCAGGACAGCTTCTTTACTGAGTACTATAACTCTCTATTGAAAGTTTAGAAGGCAAACAAAATTATCACATTTCTATTCTGGCTAATTTGGGTGGAGGGATTAGACACCATGTAATTCACTGGCATAAAGCAATTTATAAAGATCATGGTTTGCAATTAGTTACACTGTTCAGTTAGAACAACAATGATATTGCAGTGATGGCTAATGTTTACTGAATGCTTTATATGTGCCATGCAATAGGCTAAATATCTAAATAATTCAGACTATTCATTTTAATTCTAAAATCTACATTTGATTGAATTGATAGAATAAGTACCATTGCCCCTGGTGTTTTGAATGAGCAAAGTGAGAAATGATGGAGTTGAGTGGCTTGTTCAAGTTTCACAGGTAAAACCAACAGAGCAAGGAACTGACCCCAGGTTTCTGGTCTTAGGAAGTCATAGGCTAGACTGTCCAGCAATGTCACCCCACAGTTCCTAAAGGGAAGATTAGTGGACTGTAAGCCACAGGACTAAATCTGAATCTTATTTGTCACTAGGGCAAGTTAAACTATTTACTTTATTTGCTGTTATTATTGATTTTTAAAGTCAGTGCAAAGTGGTGGTTTTCACTCTGGAATGTTCATATTTAAATGTCCCTGTACTTGGTTCCTATTCATCCCATTCTTCCATCGCCTCCTCCTGTATCGTCTGACCTCCATTTTCTACCCACTGTCTTCCCCCACAATCCTTCTCCTTCTGCTTTTAATCACGTGAATCTCATTGACCTCTGTTGAACTCTTCTAGTTACCTCTCTCTCTCTCTCTCTCTCTCTCTCTCTCTCTCTCTCTCTCNCTCTCTCTCTCTCTCTCTCTCTCTCTCTCTCTCTCTCTCTCTCTCTCTCTCTCTCTCTCTCTCTCTCCCTCCGCGCGCGCGCGCGCGCGCGCACACACACACACACACACACACACTTAAATCTAGATTCTGTATTTACAGAAGCACACAGTGTTTGTCCTTTCGAGTCAGGCTAATTTCTCTTACAATAATGATCCTCAGTTCCCTCTATTCTCTTGCAAATGTCATGATTTTAATTTTTCCTTATGGATGAAGAAATGCCATTGTGTATATATCACATTTTCTTATTTATCTGCTTGCGATTCCATTTCTTAGCTATTGTGAGTAGCAGAGCAACTCAACACAGGTGTGCACACTTCTCTGTGGTCCATTGACTTAGAATCCTTCAGACACGACATAGTTTTGATACAACAGTATCATTGTGTTGAGTTATTCTAAGAGTTACTTTTAAATAATTCCAACAATTTTATCCTCTCTGACAAGGAAAACATGTTAGTCTGCAATATATTACAGAAATAATTTGTGTAAAATGTTCTATGAACAGATTAAATTCCAGATTTAGCTTTGACAGCAGACATGGTATTAGATCTTACTAGATTCATTGAAAGCAGAGTTGGATCTTTTGTTCTTTCTGTGAGTTCTAACATAATAAATGTTTTGCGCAGGTTTCTTCATGAATACTCCAGGAGACATACTGACTTTTCTACAGCAGAGCTTCTAAGAATTGCTAAAGTGTACAAGGATCTCCTGGAAGATTGTTGCAGCAGAGAAAACCCAGCAAGTTGCTACCGTGATGCAGTAGGTCCCGTTGATATAGATTCCAAAATCCAAAAATAGGGATCATTTTTTATTAAAACTTTCTGATTATAATTATACAATACATATACAATATATGTACTGTAGAATTATTATATTATGCTGAATATTTTCTTTCATATTTCTTTTTCTGTATTTGCATATGTCTGAATATTGAAAAAGTACATTTCTTGGAAAATGCTTGGACCTGTTAGTTTAACAGGAAACTTTCCATTTTATATTACATGGTGCTATATTTGTTTCCTCTTGTGGCCAAACAGCTAGTGACTTAAACAACAGAGATTTATTCTTCTGCCCAGAATGTCAGTGTATGAAATAGCAGTGTGGGGCTCAACTCAAGTGGTAAAGTGGCTGTGTTCCCTGCACAGGTCCCAGGGAGCAGCACCTGCCAGCTGCTAGCATAGAAAACTTTTCCCTCCCTAAGCTTGGTGCTCTGTCTCGCCTGCTTTCCCGCGGTGTGTGGGCCCTGGCATGTTTGGAGCGTGTCTGCAGTTCTGCACGTGATTCGTAGATGGGAATCTAGTCTACACATTTCCCTGATATTTGTAGGATAGAGCATCAGTTGAGAGGGTAACGGGGTCAAAATATGCAGACTTTTAAAACCATTTGACATAAACTGCTGTTAACTTCTAGAAGATTTTTCCCCCAAGTTGAGTCGCAGAGCAGTGCTTCAGTGTGTTTGTTTCAACATCGCCATTGCCAGCATTTAACATGCAGATCTGACTTCATAGATTCATGTGCAAAAAGTGGCTATATTTTAGGTATTTGCTTGATTTTAAAAATTATATCAAAAATTTCCTATACAAAAAGTGGATATGATCAAAAGTTTATGAAATTTTCAGCTAAAAAAACTCATATAAGTTTTGGTATATTATTTTAAATTTTATATAAAAATTTGTTTTTGTTTGCTTCTTGTTTTCATTTTGAAAGGAATAACTTTCCATTTCTCTTCATATACTTATAAAACATAACTTCATATATTAAAGAAGTATCTGGCAATTTTTCACAATTCCTTTGTTATATACTACTTTTATTTTATTTTATATTTTTCTTCCACATACTGTGAAAATCAGTGTATAATCATTTAAATCTAGGCAATGTAATAAGAAAAAAGTTTTTTAAAATTGTCCTTTATGCTCTGACACCATCATTAACAAAACATTCTGCTGCTCATCTGAGGATGAATCATGGTACTAGGAAATTCTCACTTTTCAATGGAGACACATTTGTCTCCCTGTGTCCATGGGTTGCAGTGCTGTTCTCTCTCATATCCCCATGAAAATGTTCAATTTATGCCGTGACAAAAAATGTCCATATAATTGAAGACAACTATGGGAGGCTTTAAACGTTAAACCTAGGTGACAGGAAAAGACACAAATGAAGATAAAGACACCTACAGTCTTCAACAGCCAAGTTATTAGCTAGGTCACCCTGGGAAAGCTGATTACGTCCACAAAGCTACACTCCTTTACTAACAATGCAGAGAACAACTTCTCTGGCCGCTCCTAGATAAGGATCAAGTACAGATATTGCCAAGATAAAATCTAAATTTTGCCATGTAATTCCGAAATCTCTAAAAAGGATGAGATATTTGAACCATTTATCTGTGATTGAATAGTTAAAATTCTTTCTGTTTGGTGAAAAGTACATAGTAATTAGGGTTTGGATATAATCTGCAAACAAGCTGACCTGCCACTCGGTCCAGTTTTAGATGAAATGCTTGCAATGACGATTGCTTTTAATTTCCAGGAGGATAAATTCAATGAGACGACTAAGAAAAGCGTTGCAATGGTTCAACAAGAATGCAAACACTTCCAGGAGCTGGATAAGGACGCCTTGAAACTCCAGTAGGTTGTCTGCATCACTGGGCTAACACTTGTGACCAGGAGCAAATAATCTTTCTAATATAGAATATTAGGTCAGTCCTTCAGTTATGCAATTCATCAACTCCAAGAAGGAACAAGAACATAAAACTCAAGAATTCACACTGAGTCTTTATGTGAGTCCTTGAGCAGAAATGAGGCCACAAATGAAAGAAATGTTAGATTCTAGACAGAGTGTTCCTGTAACGCTTTAATATCTGTGAACTTAGGTTTCTCCCCTCCAAATCAGGATTCCTGGATTCTGTCCTGTGTGAGAAGAGGATGGATAAAACTTGAGGTGGCTACTGTTTTCTGGGAAACCAATGATTAGCTTAGAATAAAAGAACTATCAGTGGATTTGCTTAGCATTGTAATATTTACCCTTTTGGTGCTTTTATGAGAATTCAAGAATAATATGCAGTTCATTTAGATTTAAAAATAATGATCATGCTAGTATTGGATTTGTTAAAGATCAGCATCTTCAATTCAAGCGTGACTTCATTATTCCTGTAAAGTTGTTGTTAGCTATGTCCACTTAAGGTTCTTAGCTGTCTTTATCTTGTTCCTAACACGTTTGCCAAATGCTCCTTTTAGATTTTTTACTTAAACAAGCAACACCTATTATTTATCAACACAACCTATTTCAAGAACTTTACTTGCTGGCCAAGGCCATTACTGCCCAGGATGTTCTATACGGCCTGGGGAATCACAATGTTTTGGTGCTGAATGTTCCTATCTCTCATGGGTTTGGTTGATCTGGAGTGCAGTAGCTATTCGAGGAAGAACAATTATCTGCCATCATACAGAACCAAAACGGTGTGTTTTCTTTCAGTTACCTTGTCAAGTTCACCAAGGTAGCTCCCCAGCTCTCCATGGAAGAACTGAACTCCCTCAGTGAAGGAATGATGGCCGCGTTGACAACCTGCTGCACCCTAAGTGAAGAGTTTTCTTGCGTTGATGACTTGGTGAGTATGGCCCATGTACCTGACTCTTCTTTTTGTAGCTTGCGGTTCTTAAAGTGTCACTACATCATTGCCCCCCCCACTCCCTTTCAAATTCATGACCTCTTTTTCTTTAATTATTGTTGTTTCACACACACACACACACACACACACACACACACACACACACACACACACAAGGATAAATGTATAAATAAAACCTGATGAGTCCATTCAGTGTTACTTGGATGCAATGCTTCTAGGTTTGACCATTTTTCGTTAGTTAACTAATTAGGGGGACTCACCCCTGGAGAAGACAAACTCTTCCTCTCTCCCCAGATGTCAACTGCCTGTAGGAGGGGCCAACAAGATTTCACTCCCATCCACATTAACATGTCTACTGGGGTTCTGTCTATTACCTATTCCTGTTTTTGAGACCATCTCCTGTAAAGTCTTAGCCAGCCTAGAATTTACTATTTAGACCAGGCTGCTCCCAAGTTGTGGTGATCCTCCTGCCTCTGACCCTTGGGTGCTGGGATTGCAGATTTGGTACTTGACTTTTCTTACCTCCTTCCTCTTGTTGATTAATACAAAATCTTTACTCTTCTCTGTTGTTTTCAACATTGTCCAAGCAAGAGATATCGCTTTCTTTTTTGGACCACCATTCAAATTCCTGAATATCAGAAAAGAAGGTTCTAAGTCGTTTTCAAGGATTCTTCTTTTAGTTCTTATATATGCTAGGCAGGCTACCCCTGAACTACATCCCAGACCAAAAAACTCTACCATTTTAAATAGTGTTACAGTGTTTGCACTTTGCCCCCAAAGGAAGAGTTCAGAAAAGAAACGCTGCTTTCTGCCTAGTCTTTTAGGAATGGAGTGGAGAGTACCCAGGAGGGGAATATACCCAGAAACCATGTTTGCTTGTCACTTTGAAGTGGCTGTTCACGAGTCCCTGTACACAGTAGAAACTTTGTGTATATAACTTGAAAAAATTAATCTGTGGGTATTTAATTGCTATGGGTTGAATTTCTGTAGTATTGCCATTTAGCCTTTCAATTCTTGCAACACAATACAACGGCACAGTCTCGCTAGTACCCATGTTTTCCTAAGCAAGGTTGCCAGTGATTTCAGTACTAGCTGTTCATTTACCCATATGTAGTTTTTTAAGTGTCCTTGGAGTTTTTAAATCGTATCTGCATTCCACTTCTCATGGGTATAGGCAGAATTAGTTCTCGGAGATTTATGTGGCGTCAATGAAAATCGAACTATCAATCCCGCTGTGGACCACTGCTGCAGAGCCGACTTCGCCTTCAGAAGGCACTGCTTTCTGCATTTGGAAGCAGATACTACCTATGCGCTCCCATCCGTCTCAGCGCTTATACCAGCTTTGCGTGCAGACTGGTGTCAAGCTCATAAGGAGGACGAGGACCTTCAGAGTAAGAAACACAGGTACGAACTCCCTCGCAGCCACTTCCTGCACGCCGAAGGTATATCTGACTCAGAAACATTTGCACGAAGGCTAGGCTGATCCAATTTGTGTTGTGCAACAAATCCTTCAGTCTCCTAGCCACAAAACAAAATGGCGTATTTGCTACTATTGTTTATAAACAAACATCTAGCTGTCTTCTTCTCTTACTGGAAATTTGGAGCGTCTTTCCACCAGGCTGGGATTTGGAAAGAAGGGTCAGGCAGTGAGCCAGAGAGCTACTGGACAGGTGCAAATGAAGTGGATTCTTTTTCCTTTTAGGAGAGGAAGATGTGGATACTTAAAAATGTTAGTCCATTTATTTAGTAATTTGTGTTTGCATGCGTGCACACACGAATGGGCACATGCCACCGTACGCACCACCACGTACACAAGTTGAGAGGTCAGAGGACAGCTTGGAGTGGTTGATTTTTCTCCTTCCCTCCTGTGGGTCCTGGGAAGGAACTCAGCTTGTCTGCCATGGTGGCAGGCACCTTTACCCAATGGAGTTTTGTCTTGAGAATTTCAGTGTTTTAAAACAGGAGAGACACAAAGGGGCAGGGATTTTCCTTTTATTCTCTCAGGTACTATTAAGTGCCAAGGATAAAGACCCATGATTTTGGATGCAGACACTTGTCTGGACCAAGTGTAATAGAAGCAGCACCAGCTGAGGGAAGGGAATTGATACAGACATGAATCTTCTAGCAGATCTACTATGTTCAATCAAGTCCACTTTTTTTGTTTGTGACTATATAGTTTCCCAAGAGTCCATTCTATGAATTAGAAAGAAAGTTCCGTAAGACCCTTGCAGAAGCGGAATCTTTACACTTTGACACTCATGAATTTGAACCTAGAACATGTGTGTTTCTATAACGAACACTCGGAAGAAGCAGGGTTGCAGAGAGGAGTCATTGACTGATTCTGTTGGGTGTCTGTGAGCACAGGTTTATCATCAACTTAGTGAAGTGGATGCCAGAGATCACGGCTGAGGAGCGTCTGTGTTTGTTCACAAAGTTCAGTGCCACCCGGGAGAAGTGCAGCGACGTGCAGGAGCCCGAAGCCTGCTTCCGCTCAGAGGTTTGCTCTTTTTCCACTGAAATTCTATTGGTGTTTCAGGAAGGATGAACAAAATAGGATTTCCTACTGGTTCTTGCTCTTTCTCTGTCAAGTCTGAGACCCTTGGGTTTGAGAGCAGTTATCACCAAACTGAAGTTTAGATGTCCACAGTAGTAACTCCAGTGTAACAAAACTGTCAGGCAAACTTGGTTCCCATCCTTGCCGTCTTTTCTGTATATTTAGACAAAATTGCATCCGTCCTCTGTAAATAACTGTGCTAGACTCACACCATTGCTTCTAACTCCTCAACCCTCTCTTGTCATCAGTACAATGGAGTAAAAATGACTTGCCGAGGAATTCATTGCCAGCTGGGAAAGGAGAAGGGCAATGGTACTAGGAAAGGAAGGCTTTTGAGGTGGCTGTTTGCTCTTTCTGGATCTTTCCAAGGTCACTCAGTTGACAGCATTTGGGGAGTTGAGGGTAAGGAAGTGGGGAGATCAGGGAGCTGGTTCTGCTCCTCTTACTACTGTGGCATCTGCAGAACCTGCCGTGGTGAGACCCTGGTACCTGAGAGTGTCAGCCCCAGCTGGTGACTCTGGGGAGCATGAGATGAAATCTTTAACTTTCTTTCTTATTATTTCTTTCCCAGCAGCTTCTGGTGTATTTCGCAGCTATGCGCACTCATGCATGCTCATGCACACACATTGCACACTCACGAACACTTGCAGGCACACACCTTAGACACATATTTCATCCTGCTTGAGAGTCTTCTACTTTGCTGAGTGACTTAATCTTTGAAAACACAATAAAAATTATGATCTATATAACTAAAAAGTTGATTAAAAGTAAAAGAAAAATATTAATTAAAGTTTAAAAAAATATGCATTTGCTAAAATATTGTTTCTTTAGAGGACACTGACCTCCATCTAGCATTTGCCCAAGTGCATCCTTAAGGGCTGTCTAAAAAGATAGATGAATTCATTTGTAGGACACAAAAAGACTTCAGTGTCTTTACTCAAGGTTACTCAAAGAATGTTTTTTCTCTGTCTTCCTTCCCCCTCCCCCTTCTTGTGTGTGCAAGATTTATATCTTCATTCAAAATTCAGATAAGTGTGCTTACCTAAACACGACTATCTCAAACTTTTCTTCCTGTGATTTTATCTCTCTTTTTTTCCCCTCCCAGGGCTCAAATATTGGTAATGAAAGTGGAGCTGCTAATAAAAAAAGATAAAACACCAGAGGTAAACATTTCTATCTCAGTCAAATATTAAAGCTTGATGTGATACTTGACTTCCATGGCTTATTCCTTCCAGTGTGTCAAACATCTGTTTCTGACTTAGTCCATACACTAAGGAGCTCATAGTAGCCAGTTCAGGTCCTCGTGTGTTTCCCTAGATGCCAATCCTTATATGCAGGGCAGGAATACTGCATCATGCCAGGACTGTTCAGTTTCTGAATAACCCAAAGGCCCCCAAGTCTCTGCTTTTCTGCATTCTTTTGTCTGAATCAGAAAAGAGAGACAGTTGAGTCCCTGGAAAGGTAACCCTGGTGAGGCAACACATTCCTGTAATCACAGCTCTTGGGATGCTCAGACAATAGGATGGCTGCAAGTTCTAGGCTGGCCCGGGCTACACAGTGAGCTCCAGGCTAGCCAGGACTGTAGAGGGACAGAGTCTCAAAGGGCTAAGGTGGGGAAGGGGCAGAAAAGTGTCAACTTCTCAGGAAGAACTAGACAGATAACCTCAGTAACCTTCCAAAAGTCTCCTTTGAGAGTCTCATTGAAAATTGCTGTGCTGAGGCATGGTCAACATCTCAACAGAGAGCCTTGTAAACAAACACATGTTTGTGATTTCAAAGAATATTCATAAAGGATGCTCCTTTCTTATTAAATATATGACTATTGCCTGAGTTCGGATTCTTTCACTGTATATATATATTTTTTCTTTTCAGCTGGTACACGTTCCCTCTCCATCCCATTACGAGGTTCAGCTCTGAAGAAGAATGGAATAGAAGATTCTCTAACCCTTACTTGCATCATGTTACTACAAAAAGCAATAAAATGAAAGCATAACATCACCTGTCAGACCAATGTCATCTATCAACCTGATCACAAAATTAATCAGTTGTGTTGCAGTCGGCAAAGTGATTGCTGCATGTCCTAGTTTGGTTCCTGTTACTGTAACAGACACCAAAGACCGGAAGTGACTTGGGAAAGAAAAGGCTTATTTTACCTTAAAAGTCCTTCATCAAGGGAAGCCAAGGCAGGAACTAATAGAGACAGGAGCCTGGAGGCAGGAATTGAAGAAGAGGTCATGCAGGAACAGTCTTACTGTGTTATTTGTTATTCCCAGGCTCATATTCAGTTACCTTTATTATAGAGCCCAGGTCCGTGTTTCAAATAATCAGACCACCCACAATGTTCTGGGTCCTTCTACAACAATTACCAATCCAGAAAGTGCCTAATATACATGTCCAGAGGCCAACTGGGCACAAATTCTCAATTGAGAGTTTCTCTTCTCAGGTATGTTAAGCTGACAACTGAGTCTAGCCATCTCTCTGTACAATCACAGGGACCTGAATTTGATCCCCAGAAGTCACATAAAAAGTTACCATGTTGGTATGCACTTTTAATCCCAACCCTGGGGAGGGGAGAGACAGGCAGGTCCCTTGAGTCCCCTGGTTATTCAACCTGTCTTAAAGAAATTGTGGACAAATTCTAAGGAATGGTACCCGAGAATGACTTCTAGTCTCCTCATGCTTGAGTACAGAGGTGTACTTGTGTCTTCATAAATACGTGCTTTTATACACACACACACACACACACACACACACACACACACACGACTAAACTGTCATGACTCAGTTACCTTGTCAGCATCTTTTTCCAGTGCTGAACTCGCCTTACTTTGAAGGTCAGAACTCTTCCCTATGTGGGGAAAGAGTTTCTGGGTCCTTCTGATGCCACTGAGAGAAGGAACTGGGGAGCCGAGGGCATGAACCCATGACAGCACACTGTGGGTACCGCTCACAGCCAGTCTATAGGATGCACAGAACCCTGCTCCAAGTGCTTTCATTGCCCCCTTTAGTTGTAACAAATCTCTGAGTGCATAATTTAATTCCAATTATACAGAGACCTGAGGTTTGGGGAACTAATCTGCTCGATAGTACAGCTAGTCAGTGACACAAAGAACCAAGGCTTGTGTCTTCTGCTTGTAGAACAATATTGTGAATGTCACATCATAGGTACAACCATGTTGTGTACATTAAAAAACCTTTTATTCAGGACAGCAATATGACTCTTACAGTAAAGGCCCAATGACCTCAGTTAAATCCCTGGGACCTGGATGGCAGAGAGGAAGCCAACTCTCACAAGTCGTTCTCTGACCTCCATACACATGTGCTTGTAAACACATGCAATAAATAAATACACATTAGAAAGCTTTCAGTAATCTCTTGTGCAGAGAGCCTGGGGAACTTTTACAATGTCAGCAGTGGTTAGAGGGTTTTCTCTGTGTCCCACACCAAAAGTTCTGTTCTTCTGGAGCTGTTAATACTTAGCAGAAGTGCCCGAGCATGGTTCTGAGCTTCATAGTCCTGACTCCTCTGACTTGTCTATCTGTCCTCACTGTGTTGTCTGAGGCTGCTTGTTTGTTCCTGGCCACCCAGACCCAAAATAGTCACAGAATATATCCTGGGTACGGTTTCCCCTTCTCTACTCCTCTCGGTTTCTCCCAAGCTCTCCTTCCGTCCGGGCCCACTTTCCTTCTGTTTCTCGTTAGAAAAAAAAAAAAAAGACTTCAAAAGGATAATAATTTAATATAATACGATAAAACAAAAACTAACATAAAAGACTATGACAAAACAAAAATAAATGGAAGGAAAAGAACTCAAGAAAATGCACAAGAAACAGAGACCACCACTTCACACACCTAGGAATTACATAAAAACACTAAACTAGAAGCCATGATATATTCAAAGGACCTGTAGGGTATAAAGAGAGACAATATATACAAATAAAATTAAAAAAAATAAAAATAAGATCAAAACTTTAAAAAGTTTTAACACAACATTATGAGACAAGGCCCACCCTCCCCCAAAGGTGTCACTGAATTCGTTTCTGTTGGTGTCTACTGCTGGGCATGCAGCCTACCCGTAAGAGTAGTTTGTTTCCCTGTGGGGCTGCCTTGGAGAAAACTGAATTTTCACCTGCAGGTGGGTCACATTTTGTAAATGAGGAAACTGAGGGAAGGAAAGACTGAAGTAGCAAGGGGCAATCTCCTCTCTCTTACATTCTGAGGTTCACATGATCCCACACTTTCTCTTTACTGATCAAACCCCCCCCCCCCCCGTTCCTTTGCCCTGGACCTAAGAACTACATGAACAGCAAAACAGGCAGCAATGGAAGGAGATCAGACAGTGCAACCCTTGGCTGTGTAGGCTCTCAAGGTAGATGGACCTGAAGTGTTGTCTGTGAGCCCACCAGCAAGTGATAGGAATTCATCCTAATTTCCCTTGCAGACAACGAGAGTATGATTGCATGAGAGAAAGCCACGTGGTAGTCCAGGCTGACGACCAGCACTCGCTGATAGGTGTCATGCCTTTGTGCTTGCTGGCCGTGCTCCTCCCTGCAGGGTCCTGTAAGCGCGCCCAGCATCCACACCTGAGTTCTGACCACTTGTCTGACCAAGGGTAGTACGTGTTTGCCTTCTATTTGGCTCTTTAGAACTCTGCCCATGTAAACAAGAATTTCAGCGAAAGGAGATCCTGTAGACCGGCATTTACCAAACGAGCCGATCAATTTTTATCACAAGGCCTGTGTGTTGTAACCTTGAACAAATTGTAGGTCGACATTATTTGTTTTAAAATCCTGTACTCATTAACGAACACCAACATTTCTTCATTGCGGAGTTCTTCAACTTTATGAGAATCCATGGGAGCACTAAGGCAAAAAAAAAAAATTCACCCGACAAGTTAATGGTTAATTATAAAGGCTTGAAAAGAATATAAAGTCTTCATATCTCTCAAATGGTGGAACTTCATCTGAGACGATGGAGGTTATTAAAACTCTATTTCTTATTGCTTTCTTCAGCTCCATTAAATGTGAGCCTCTTCAAACAAGTTTACTACACGCAGGTAGGAAACCCCATCTCCTGCCCGTGTGGCCCGACGGTAAGGATGTGTTAAGTGACCGTGTGTGTAGAAAAGCTTATCATTCTCAGCGGTCATCCCCGTCTAAAGAGTCACTGAAACTTGCTAGCCACGAGCCTGTGAAGCAGCTACAGGAAGGAGGCTAGTTCAGTGATGCCACTCACCTGGGACGATCTCACTTCAGCCTTCCTTCCTTGTTTCCAGCCTAGATAAGAGAACACAACACTTGAGCCAATGTTTGGAACTGGCTCAGTGAATTTAAATAGAGTGAAACTGTGAATGACTGCAGAAACAATAGAAGCTACAGTATTTGTACCTGTCATCACCAGGCAGTATGCTCTTTAGTACTTTCCTTGGGAAAGACTATCTCTCCTGCTCTCAGCATTCCTTTACCTAGGACTGTGACCTCATGAGCTTCCTTTCTCTCATGTTAAAATGTCTTTTGGTGTCATTTTGTTTTATTTGGTTTTTGATTGGCTTGGAGCTTGCCAAATAGGGTAAACCAGCTGCTTGTGAGCCCCAGGCATCCACTTGCACCCACCTCGTCAGCAGCAGGACTACCAGCTTCCACCACCGTGCCTAGCTCTTTTTTAAAAGTGGATTTAGGGGATTGAACTCAGGTTTTTGTGCTGAGACAGCAAGAACTTTACCAACTGAACTATTTCCCCAGGCCCTAATTCAGAACTACAATTCAACTACATGTAATTTACTAATAACCAGCAACAGAGTTCAGCTGTATTTGAATATTAAAAAAAGTCACAGGAAACAGTTTAAATTCAAAGGAAGATATATACTGGTAAATTGTTCTTATGATTACAGCCAATGAAAATAAATCTAGAAATTTGTGGACAGATAATGAGATTGTTGAACTTAAAGGAGGTTTTCAATCTGGAAAAGTTCCTGTTACACAGTTGTCTTAGTCGATCTGAGCCACTTTACCAAAAATGCCACAAGGCAGGAGAATTATAAATATAGACGTTTAGTTCACACAGTACCTGAGGCTCGAGAGTCTAAGACCAATTGCTAACACTGGTGTCTGGTGAAGGCTCTCATATTTGGTACTTTGTACATACCTGCCTTCTGGCCCATGATGTCTTCTTGCTATGCTTGTATGTGGTAAGAAGAATGAATGACTCCCATGGGCCTCTTTTTTAAGGACACTAATTCCATGGATGAGGGCTCCACACTTATGATTCTTACAAGTTCTTACCTCAGGTTCGGATTTCAACACATGAAAGTCAGGGGCATAAACGCATCCAAACCACAGCAGCAAACAAGACCTTTTTTCCAGCCAGGCAGCATATTAACCGCCAGGATCACTTGGAGGAAACCCTAAGAGACGCGTGAGTTTGATTATCATTATCAATATCCTTTTGTTTGAAATTTGAATCGAAATCATTTTGGGGAGAATAGGGTGATACAACAAAGAAAGAAGGGGCAAAGTCATTGCATATTCAACACACAGATCTTATGTTTCAGTGCCATCATTATGGTTGCTCAGTTTCATCGGGATGCAGCTTATGTCAAGGTCCAAACCATAGCTGAAGAGTTGCTGGATCAAGCTGAGAAGTGTAAGAGTCTCAGACCACATGAGTCACCTGCAGAGTGCGCTCACCAGTTGGTAGGTGGATCACGTTGCTTTCTTCTCATGGTCTTCGCTAGATGGTAAACAAAAGATGCTGCTATAAACAGGACTGCTTGAATAGTTAGGACATTGCAGAGCAAGAGTATGTGTATGAATCACACTCCAGATATAATCTTTGTAGACTTGTAAAGCTACATTTAATCATTTCTCTCTGGGAACCCAGGTTCTGAGGGCCAAGCACTCGAGGGAATGAGTCACAGCCCTGACGATCAGTAAGCTTACTTACGTGGACTGCTCTGCCCGAGTCACCAGGAGGCTGGCGTCTGACATCTTCATATAAAGAACTTTGGAAAACTGAACTAAAATTAAAATTCATTAAAAAGAATTTCCTTAAGAATATGAAAAGAGACATATACTTTTAGAGATCCCTTTCTCAGTTAGAAAAAAATGGACATCATCGTTTTGTTATAAAACTGTCTTGTGACTTGTAATTCCAATAAAATAGGAATTTCCTAGAGAAAATTTTTAGTTTTAAAATTATATATATGTATATAATACACAAATATGCATATATA
>NW_026067949.1:42360008-42396576 GCF_014885135.2 Alexandromys fortis
ATATATAGTGTTTATACTGTGTGTGTGTATGTGTGTGACACACAGAGGTCAAAGGACAACTTTCCGGAGTCATTTCTCTCCTTTGACTCTGTGGGTCCCAGGGATTGAACTCAGGTCATCAGACTTGGCCGCAAGTGCCATCAGCCACTGAGTCATTCCGTATCCCCTCCCTGAGTTTTAGGATCAGTTATTTTCACACTAAATAATGGACGTATAAGTGAGGAGTAACTTTTTTTTCTTGATTTGTAGAGTATCCTGCTTCATCTCTCGGGACTAACGCCTGTGCATAGTGTTTCAGACTCTGAATGCAAGGGATGACATCAGTCTTCCCTAGTCCGTGTTTTAAATGAAGATTCTGCCAGTGGCTACACTCATTTTAGAGCAATCCCTTCTTTATTTCTGCCTCAAAAGATGGCTTTTTCTGTACTTATTACTCAAATATGGAACATGCATGCCAGTTGAGGTTTACCAAACGCCAAGCATTTCCTGCCACATGAAAACATTTGAAAACACTGGAATGATTACATTTCCCACGGGGAGGGTGACAATGAACACGCACTGACTCAAAGTTCAATTCTTAAAATATGTTTCCATGGAAACAAAACTAAAAACGAGTAGGAAAAAAAGCAAATTAGTAGCATTTGTTTTTTTTGTTTTTTGTTTTTTTTTTTGGTGGAGAGGTCTCCTTAAGAATATCTTGCCTTGGAAATTCTGAATTATATCTAATTATTTCTCAGAAGCCTGTCAATTGCTTGAGAATGAAGCAACTTCTTAGGAAAGGAAGAAATGGTAAATTCTCTCTGGTCAAACACTAGCATATGTGGGTTTAGATTTAAAAACCTAAAAGGGGTTCAACATGTGGTTGAGTAAAGGCACTTGCTGCTAATTCAGACAGCCTGAGTTCGATACCAGGAACCCAGAAGGTGGAAGGAGAAAATGCCCCCCTCCAGGTGTCCTCTGACCTCTCTACCTGCTCCAAGGCACACACCCCCTCACCACACATAACAGATAAATGAATGTGAGAAAATTAATACCTAGAAGATTTTTCCTTAAAAAGTGTGCCTGGGGGCTGGCGTGGTAGCTCGGTTGATGCAATGCTTGTTGTACCCGTGGAAAGACCTGAGTGCGTGTTCCACTATCTGTATCAAGCCGGGCACAGCTGTCCATTTCCTCAGTACCGACAGCGGGGTCCTGAGACAGGCGATTCCCAGAGCTGGCTGATCTGTCAGCATAGCTGTAGGTTTATTGAAAGACTTTGTCTTAGAGTTAAGATGCAGAGTGAGAAAGACCTAGCATTGGTCTCTGTCTCTCCACATACATGTGCACACATGCGTACCCAAACACGTATAAGAATACACATGTACATACAGAATGAAATAACTAAAATTAAATCTGTGTCCTGAGATTATTGAATTCAAAGCTCAGCATCATGCATCCAGGTTAAGTTTCCTATGGTAGGGAATGTTGGTCTCCTTCGCTTCTCTTGCACGTCCCCCTTTCCTCCTACAGATGGGTACCTTCCTCACCCATATTTGCAACGACCAAGGGCTGATGGGCAATCAAGTGTTCAGTGACTGCTGTAAGATGGAAATTACAGCAAGACTCCAGTGCTTCCTGTCCTCCAAGAAAGATGACACAGACAGCATCGATGTACCCCTGATTCCAAGGCCTGAGCTGACCTGTGAGACAGATGAGGGGACTCACATGTCACTGAAGACAAGGTACACCACTACTCTTTATCCTGGCCTCATCAGAAGAATATTTTCCAAATTTTAAGACAGACTCTTTTTGCACATAAAATTCTCTAAAACCAGATGTTTTATGATAAGGAATTGAAATGTAAAAATGTTATGATACATCTTTTTTTCTTCTAAGGAGAATGTGGTCAGTTAGCATCCTATTGGATCAGTAGGGCCTGGGAATCTGCTGTGGAAGATTAGAAATGATTCGGCCCTATAAAGTGCTCACTTCCCTGATTAGGAAGACCAGGAGTTGGGTGGGAAACGAATGTGAAGACGTAAGTCGCAAACAATGCCACACCAGTTTGGAATTATGATTAATAGGGTGGTATTTATTTAAAGGGGAAAAAAACTTACAGTTAACCGTCCCAGACAACAGCCCTCTGCGCAATCAGGAAGGAGTCTAGTCGCCGGAAATGGAGCAAGAAGCGAAGAGGGCGAGACGGGAAGTAGCCGCTTTTTTAAAGGGAGAGAGACCACGCCCCAATGGGCTGATATCTCAGCGGCTATAGGCTGGAGGAGCGGAAGGACCTCCCGCAACACGAATGCTAGTGCTAAACAAATGTGGGCACTAAAACAGCTTGTAACACTGAGAAAGGTCACAAAGAGGCTTGTGTCTGCCTACAATCAGCCAGCCTGACTAGACATGAGGAAGGACAAGGCTCTGGGAAGGTGGCAGTGCCCCCGTTGATAGATCTAGCTGGCTCCCATGAGGCCCACCTACACGTTCCACCTGTGAGGAACACGAAACAAGGAAGGAAGGCAGCCTTGTCCTTTCCCCTGATGAATGTCTCAGCTGCGTGGATAGTTGCACTGCATACATGTGTTACATGTAAAGCAGCAGGCTATTGCAGTTAACACCGGAGGTAAGAATGGCCTCTAAGCAGACCACCCCAGGGATGGCCAGGGGCAGAGATATGGTAGACTAATATGTAAGTCCAGATTCCAGGAGTGTCTTTTGCCTGCGGTGTTTGGCCTGGGCCACCCTGACCTGTGGAGGTGAGCTTGTGCTTCTTCTTTACCTGCTGACATAACCTTGCCAGTGCCACTATGTGAATTCGTCTTCTTTGGAACCATAAGAATCAAGATGGCTTCAATGATTGGCATATGAGGGAATTCAGAAGGCACTATCTAGCCTTTTATCTATCTATCTGTCTGTCTATCATCTATCTATCTATCTATCATCTATCTATCTATCTATCTATCTATCTATCTATCTATCTATCTATCTATCTATCTAATCTATCCCTCCATGCACAACAAAAGGTCCAGATGACTAGGCGTCAAAAAGCAGAGAACCCTGGAGACAGAGGCTAGCAAGAGTGTGCTGTCCTGGGGAGAAGCATCAGTAGATACCAGAAAGAGCATCTGAGAAGTGTGAGGCAGGTTCTGTCATTTGAGCCAAGAAACAAGCAATAATTGTAGATCAAACAGAGGTGAGTCTTCAACTGAAAAATGGGCTGTGTAATCCTGGGGCAAGCGATACAGCTAGCACTGTAGCACTACCAAATCCACAGACTGGAGTCCTAATCAGCACAGAGTTGCATCTTATGAGAGACAGGTGCTAACAAGAAGTCGGGGGTTAGGGTCAGGAAAGGACGAGGGGAACAAAAGACAGTGGCTCTCATTAAGTGTAGCTGTTTCTACTTGAATCAGGCACTAACATGAGGGATAATCCTACATCTGACTGATGGACCCAGAGTCTAGAAACTTAGCGGTGATTTGATAATAGATTTTATTCACATCAGTCTAGAGGAGACTAGACAATACAGAGATAAGGAACTCAAGTCCTTTTAATTTACCCTCACAGGGGCAGAACTGCCCTCAGAGAGTTCTGAAGCTTTGTAAAGGAAGTATGCGCCCTCATACTCTTAGTTAGAAAGAACTAAAGGATCACATGTCCAGCAAGTTCTAAAATGCCTGCCATTAAGGGTGAAATATGAGTACGGCAACTCATGTATTAAAGTATCGCTATCTACAACAAGCTTCAGGCAACCCCAAAGCATCCCACAGCAGATTAGAAGCACAGCAGGTATTCTGAAGGGCACTGCTGTGGACTTGTGTCACCCTGGGTCCATGCTCCCAAACAGAGCTGAGCACCTTGCCGCAGTGCCTACTCTCAGAGACCTGCTTCCCAGGACATCCAGCATGGGCACTTCCCGCTTCGGTTTCCTGTGCTACTTCCTACCCTTCCCCCTGGGTCCATGAAACTGTCGGAGCTTTTCCCAAGGGGCCTCTAGGAATGGGCAGATTCAATATCTGTGGTCATTCCTTACTGAATAGAACGATACCGTGCACAAGGATGTGCATGTGTAGGGGGTCAAAGGATAACTTGATGGGGCCGTTTCTCTCCTCCTCCCTTCAATTGTGTTCCAGGAGTCAAACTCTGGTCACCAAGGAGTGTGGTAAGTACCTTTGCCCACTGAGCCATCTTGTTGAATACTTAGGTTGATTTCTATGACCTTCGACTGGCCTGCGCATTGGGGGAGACAATGGGACCGAAGACCTGGAAGTCTTCCTTTAGCTCTCTCTCTCCCCTTTAGCACCCTAGTAAGTAGTTACCTGTGGTGTAACTGTGACTTTCACCTTGGCTTCCCAACTTACTTCGCTACTTGGACATCTGGCAGCTCAGTTTTGTTCAGCTCAGCTCAAATTCCTGTCTAATGAGTAACTGAATCTCACATGCCTCTGTGTTGGGCTGCACCATGTGGGAACGCATGTTTATAAAGGAAAGAGGATCGAGAGTGTAGCAAAGAAATAAGTGGCCAAGCTTAGAAGTGAGGCACAGCGTTCCCATTAATATTTTATTGACCACAACTCTCAACTTCACTGAGAAAGTGGTCTTTCTGAGTACACAGGAAGAGGACATGGATCTGTGGGAACACACAGGTTTGGTCTATAGTGTTGACTTGGCTGAGTGCATATTCCTGTGTATATGAGTCTGTTCTCGAACAAGTTCCACAGTCTTATGTGAGGAAACATAATTCCAGGGAATTTAGTAATAACCGAAAGTACTACATGACAAGTCTCAAGGCACAATGATACTGACTTTGTTAGTCTAGGAAGAACTTCTGGGTGACCTTGAGAGGCTGCTGACCATCATCAATAATTGTCAAGTCAATTCCTGAGCCAGATGAACAAGCCTGCATTACAGCACAGCTTGGACAACTGAACTTCCTACCTCCCTGTCTCTCGAGGAATGTGGGGGCATTTCATTTCTGGTCACATTTAACCCATCTGTTACAGTCACTTCATGGGCACCCAGGGAATGATCCTGTTGGTCTGTTTACTGTGAATCTTTGAGGATTTTAGGCAAAGTGCCTAAATCTCAAATCTCAATTGCCAGAATTTCCACAAGTTCCAGAGAAACAAAGTATAAATAAATACAGTTTATGAGAAACGACATTGGTATATGTGCCTAAATTTCAAACCACTCAACTTTGCAATTGTAAATTTCAGGTTCAGCTATGAAATTTCTCGAAGGTATCCATTCTTATACGGACCCACTATCTTGACCATGTCTGCTTGCTATGAAACAGCTGTTTGGTCGTGCTGTCAAGAAGAAAATAAAACCGAGTGCCTGCAGACAAAGGTAGTGTATACATAGCTCAGTTGTCATTTAGGGCTTTGCTATGGAAACTGTGGGTTGTGGACCAGCAGCATAACATCACCTCATGTCTGTCTCCTCCGGAAGCTCCATGGTGTCTCTTTGACTCTGCCTTATTTCTCCCAGTGTTCAGTTTAGGTTTCCTGCCTAGCTTTACTCTGCCCTATCATAGGCCAAAGCAACTTCTTTATTCATTAACCAATAAAAGCAACATATATACAGAAGGACTTCCTACATCAGTTTTAAACATTAGAAAATTCTGAATATTAAAAGACACAATATAAAGGCCATCAGGCAGATTTTCTATGTGTCATGCTGAAAACTAACAGTAGTTAATAATCGTTATGATGAATAACTTAAGGCTAACTTAGACTGTTTTTGTCTTGATGTCTTTATTGTTCTCAGTAAGAAATCGTCTAATTTCCTCTAAAATTTACAGAACCTCTTCTCTTTCTCCTACCTAACTCCTTCTTGTTTATTAACATATAGATAAGCATATCTGGAGACACTCTGCCATAGCCTAAGAACTCACGGTGGTAACCATCTTCTTTAAAGCTATTTGTTTATATTCATGACCTCCCCATTCTTATTCTGGAGGATTCTGGTTGCTTCAAAAGCCAACTCTCAGTTATCCCAGGAAGGCAATCATTTCTCCTTCCTCTTGGTTTCGTTTTAATGGAAGCCTGAAATTCAATGGTTATGCTCTGACGTCTGCCTCACTGTCCAGCATTTCCCACCAAGCTGGGTGATGCGAATTGCTTGCACACCATCCTTTTAAGTCACAACAGTTTTCACATCAGTTTCTTCACTGGAACATCTTCCTCAATGTGCGACATGCCCCTATGGTGTTACATATAAGCAGACGCAGTGAGTTAGCTAAGAGGTTTCTCTCCGTAACAGTCACAGTGTTCTAAGCAGCTCTTGTTCTGTCCTTAGAGAAAATTACATTATCAATCATATTGCATATTAGTTGTGTCTCTAATCAGAGTATGCTGAAGCCTCAGAGACCCTCGTGAGAACAGCCAAACGGTTTTGCATTCCATTTTGAATGAATGTGATGCAACAAAGGGGATAATAATAAAGAAAACTTACAGTTAACTATAACCTATTATTAATTACTATTTAGCAACAGTAAACAAAATTATTCTGATTATGCCAGTTTTTGTTTGAAGATCATAGTATATACATTTTCTGATATTTCTTAAAAATATTATTATAATAAACAACACACAGTTAATATAATGCTTTTGTTGGTTTTTATTTATTTTATGTTTGTGTGTGTTTGGGCTGCATGTTTGTCTGGCATTACATGCATGCTCCTTCTAGCTTCAGAGCACCTCATAATAGAGTTACAGATGGTTGTGAGATACCATACGGGTGCTGGGAATTGAATCCAGACCCTCAGCAAGAATAACAGGTGCTCTTAACCACTACTCCATCTCTTCAGCTTCATATTCTCCCTCATATGTTCTAATTGGAGATATATAGCTATCCTGAAATTTAAAGATTTTACTTACATTGCTACCAGATAAAAATGTTAATTTTATGTATTTCCTTCTACTGCTTTTTTTTCAATTGAGATTTTTATTTTATATGTTACTGTGTTCATTCCAAGAAAGTTTTGATTAAATATTTGATTAAACACATCTATTTTCATTATAAATATAAATGTTCTCAAAGCAATATGTCATTGCTTATCAATTATTCTACTCTTGAACCATCTTATTTGGCTTTAAAGTTTGCCATCATAAAAAACACGGACATCAGTTTGCTTATGAAGTTTTGAGCTATGTGATCGCCGGGTAACTGAGCTGCTATTTTATTTTTTTGCAAAATCCTTGCCCCATTATTCCTTTGTGCTTAGCTCCTCTTCAGTCACTCAGAGACTTTCTAATGTTGAGGCGGTAGATGGGGTTTGGTTTTCTGTCTTTCCTAATGATGTCATTAACATTTTCTGTTACTATCACATTTTTTGATGAGTTAATTTTCTGTTTGCAGCTAGAACCCATCAGAAGATATATTAGAGAAATATCTGTGAGACATCATCATTTATGTGAAATCAGGATTAAATTCGATGACAAAATAGTAAGAGCCGTGTAAGTTTCCTATGTGATTTGTGGGCTGTGTTGCTGCGAGGCTAGTTGTTTTGCCTAAACTACTTTGAAAAGTCACTTGCATATTATTTAACAATGTCTGTCCAGATAAGTCTGGAATTCTTTTCTATTCCTATACTGCTTCTCTGTTTAAAAATAGCCCAATGGTACAGGAGTTGAGTATGAAATCACTTAGTCCTCAGCTGCTCCCATTATCTCCTCCATCAGTTTATCTCAGTTGCTCAGATCCCTCAGTGTATAATAAATAGATTTGGGGCTTTAAGATGTAGGGACCTAGGGCTGGAGAGATGAAATATATCCCACTCTTGCAGAGGACCCCTTAGGTTCCCAGTAGGCACACTGAATGGGCTCATGAAGGTCTGTAACTCAGCTCTGGGGGATCCTCCTGGATTCCTTGGGTAACTGCACTTCTCTATGTACATCTCACACACAGACACACCTATACATATCATTACAATTATAAGTAAAACTTAAAACATATGCAGGAACTTGGCTAGGCATGGTGGCATATTGCCTATGATTCCATCATTTGAGAGGTAGATGCAGAAGGATCAGGAGTTCAAGGTCACTCTGGGCTACATTTTGTGAGCCAGAACAACTGGGTATACAATGAATAATAATGATGACGATGATGATGATAGATAGATAGATAGATAGATAGGTAGATAGATAGATAGATAGATAGATAGATAGACAGACATACAGACAGACAGATACAGAGACTAACTGCATCTTCCTCTATCATATAGACTAGAGGCAAACATATGCTCTTTTCTCTTGAAAGCAAGGATGGAGGCGACTTTAATACATCCTCTCCAGCCTGGACCCATGTATTTTTCTTATCACTGTCTTCCCCAGTGAGTGGTAGCAGCACTGGGATGCCTGGAGGGCAGGGATATTTTATTTCCAGAGAAACTCCAGAGACTTGTCAATAGTCACAACAGAGCCCTGTGCCTCATACGTTTGTCTTTGTGGTAAGGTTGATGTCACAGAGAGGGTGCTCATGTTTCTCAGGTTATCAAGTTGTGTGTTCCAGTGTCTCAGAAGCTTGGTGTTGATAGCAGATTCTTAAATGATGAAGATTACTGTATTGGACGTTATTACGATTTGATCTTTGTGTGGGTCTATGTATTATAACCAAAGTAAAAAAAAAAATACCTCCTTGCTGGTTTAGACGCTTGTGGTACTTGAAATAGAAATTCAAAATATTGAGGAAAAGAAAGAAGGAAATGGTATAATTATATTATAATCTCAAAAATAGAATAATTACTAAAAGCCGAATGCTATTCTCATCTTAAAAGAAAACTCTTTCAAGGGACTTAATTTTCTTTACAGAGAATTGATTCTGCTCACTAAAAAGCAACCTAAAGCCAACTTTTCTGAAATTGCCAAACTGACCACAGATATTAAAAATCTGCATGAGATCTGTTGTGAAGGAAATACAGTGGCATGTGCACTGGGCAGGGTAAGACGCTTTATAATTAAAATTCTTTATTAATTAGATTTATTCTTTGACAGTTTCATACATATGCAATGCTTTAATATTTTCTATCGTCATCTCCCATATTAGCCTTTAAAAAGTTTAAAATTCTTAAGCAACAATACAGCAGTAAATAATAAAGCTAGAAAAGTAATGACCTCTTCCTTTTACCAGTAGAATGCCTACTCTCTCCTTTCTGTCCCTACCTAGTGTGGTGATTCCCGCATTCCTTTAACTTGTTAGGTTTCGGGAACTGGCGTTTAACTAAATCGGGACTATAGTCCACTCTCCATCGCTAACTGCATAATGCCTAGAGTTGCATCTGACGTCAATCTCTGGGAAAGAAAACCTGTCAGTGTGGTGTGGAACTCCTAGGGCATGGACACGTGGACAAAGACCTATGTTACATCCAAATATAAAGTCCCCAAGTCCCAAGGAAGGAGTGAACTGAGGCTGCCCGTGCCTCCTAAGGCCCCAGCCAAGTCCTGCGCCATGTTTTTTTATTTAAACAGAGTCTTCAAGTCTCACCACAGACGAGAAGACCAGGACAAGCTGAAGCCTCATTTCATGGGAAAACTCAAAAGCCTGTGGGGAAAGATCTCCACCCCCAAACTTTTCTGTTCCCTTCATGCACAACTTAGAAGACACACACTGAAATAAGACTTAAAAGGGGGGAACAGGAGGATCCCCGAGACTGTCAATCTTCAAACGTAACCTCCCCTGGGACAGAGTGCAGGCCCAAGTGACACCTTCTGGTAATCATTGTGACTGTCAGTGTTAAACTCAGCTCTGCCACTCAGGGACAGCAATGCCTGCCACTCCCAATTCCTAGAACACTGGCTAATGGCCAGACTCATGAACAACACTTTTTTTTGCATGTTTTGGGGGTGCTGCCTCTTTGTATTGAACCCAGGGCCTTGTGCCTGTCAGGCAAGTGCTCCCCTCCTGAGCTTCATCTCTTTGGGTAGACTGACGGATCCTTTCTGACTGAAGAGTGGGTACATTTGGTAGAAAAGTAAAGAGACATATGGCCCTGATAGAACCCAGTTCAGACAAAATAAAAGCTGAGAAAGCCTTTCCTTCACACATAAACAGTCCCCATACCCAGCGAGAGACTGCAGGACCGCCGCTCTTGCAGGATGGACTGCCGCAGGCAAGCCAGAGCAATCTGCACCTACCTAATTTTATTGTCTCGTATTCATAAACAAGTTCAAGTAACTGTAAATTGTTCTGGCAACCCTGTCCCAGTTCAGATAGCGATGGAAACAGCTCTGGGGGTTCCTGGTTTGCCAAAGATAGTGTTTATGTGTCCAGAGAGTTTTCATTACTCTTTAGGGAGGTCTGGCATGTTTGTTTTTAGTCTGGATGGGTTCTGAACATCATATGTAGGCACTATTTGCTTATCTTTGGGTGGTCATTTGATTTTCTATCTTTTGACTTATTTGCCAATGGATTTTATAAATGAAGTACTTGTCACACAAGTGTGAGGACTAGAACTCACATAAAGCTGGATGTGGTGGTAAGACATCTGTATTCCTTGTGTGCCCACAGTGAGCAGGGAGCTGGAGGCAGGAGAGTTCCCAGAAGATCTCATGTGAGCCCTGCTAATGCAGCAGTGGCTAACAGAGACTAACAAGCCCTGCTTCAATCCAGACAGAAGGCTAGGACTGACATTCAGGGTTGCCCTCTGACCTTCACACGTGCACCATGGAACCCGTGCACCTGCACTCACACGCTCACACTCTATGTACACACAAGCACGCTACATGCCCACCAGAAAGGCAGAATGAAAACATAGTCCTTACGTCTTAACCACTTTTACAAATCTCATTTTGCTGTATTTTTGGACTTGTGTTGTTTATGTCCTTCTATTCGAATTTCCTCATTCAAGCTATTACTATTTCTATATGCCTTATAAAGTTTGGATATTCATTTATGCTCATTTCTAAAGACAAATTTAATTTTCTACTTTTAAAATATTTATTTTTATTTTATTTGTGTTTTCCCTCTTATATGTCTGTGTACCATGTATGCTCCAGCTCCCAAGAGGGCTAGAAGTGGGTCAGAGTCACTGGGATTGCAATTTCAATTGATTGTGAGCTGCCAAGTGGGTACTAGGAATACAAACCGTGGTCCTCCAGAGAAGAAGCCAGTGTCTTAACCACCGAGACATCTAGCCCTTTAACATTTTCCAGATAGGACTGAGGTCATGTGTTCTGGAAGGATTTGAGCTTGTCTGTTAACCCTCAGGTTGTGGTAGAGACAGAAAATAGCAGAACACTTCTCTGTGTCTTCTGCTGTGCGTCAGCTCAACACGTTCCCAGCAAAACCTCATGGCTCGTGGATTCTGTAATTCTGAACTCATCTGCTTACCCAGATGCAAATCAATATTCACAGCACTTCCATGGCTGGTCCCACGCTAACACACGCTGAGAGCAGCCAAACATCTGAGCCACCCAATGCACATACCACACCTTCGCGAGGCCCAGCGAGGCACCGTTCACTATTGCTTCAGCTCTCACAGTATAAACGAACGTTCTTTTTATATGCAGTGCACTTAATGGCAACATTTTTGTTGGTAATTCTGATGCTCAAGGTTATTCCAAGTACAGCGATGAAATGCTGTGTTAAGTACAAGATGATGCATCTTACAGAAAACAATGTGCACAGTAGATAGGTTTCCTCCCTGCTCACGTCAGGCAATCTGCTCTGTGTTCAGTGTTGAGCAAACAGCAGCTCGTATTAAATAAGGCACCTCACAAAGAGACAGGCACTAAGCGAGGCTATGTCTCGGTTGGTTAGTGGTGTGGCCAGAGGCCAGAGGGAGTCCTGCTTCTTTCTCAGAGTGGCGTTGATTCAGTATGCACCAACTCGGTGTTTAGACGGAGTCTTGGCTGTTTATGTTGTCATGGATTTAATGAAATTCCTCTTCAAAACATCTCACTTCTTAGCGTTTTTTTCATTTAGGGTTATTGAGCTCTCGATGGTGCTATCGTTTGAAATGAAAACACCATCAATTATGTAGCCGTATGCCCTTTTTCTTGTGTGTTTGGTCTTCTTTTTAGTTAATTGGCTCTGGAAGGGGATGGTTTAATTTATTGGCCTTCTCCAAAAACAAGTTGTTGGACTCACTCGCCGGGTTTATGCTTTTAATTCTATCGATTTTCCTCTTCGTTTTGCCTGTTGCTCTATCACAGATGTTTTGGCTGGCGGCTTGGTGGTATTCTCATTCTTTTCAATCGTGCTCACAGCTATTTATTTTGAACAGTATTTTTTTTTTTCCTTTCTGGGGCTGAGGATTGACCACAGGGCCTGGCATCCCCTCAGCTGGGGCTACCCCACTGAATTATACTTCCAAACGAGACATTTCTTTTATCTCCCGCCTCCCACCATGCATGCTGTGTTAGTAGATTTCTCTCTTATTTGCTCCTTTCTCCTTCATCTCCGAGGAAAGACCCTCACACGGCACACTGTAGAGCCGCCTGTCTACAAGCTCTGTCTACTGTTTACAGCACTTAGTGTGCTTCTCCGTGGTGATTCCCAGCTCCGCACTGACCGAAAGGAGAATGTTTATTCCCAACTTTAATCTGCGATATTGCTATAATGTTATAACGTGGTATTCCCATGCCAATCACTAGAAGTCAGTAAGCTTCTCTCAGCTTCTCTCTGACTGCACAGCTCTGAAGGAACAACTGTCTAAGACTGTGTGGTAACTGCTGCACCACTCATTTTTTAAAGGCTGGTGACTAGTACCAAAACTAACCCTTCAATTTTATCTGACTCTTAGAATACCTACTCTATTCCTGATAATTATTCCATTTTTAATGTATTTTCCGCAGCCTTACCAGGTATTATTTTATTACCCATTTTGCAGACTAGGAAGTTGAGGTACAAAGAGGTGAGAAAGTTTCCCTAATTTTCAGTCAGAAAGTGGGCAATTTAAGGAGTATACTTAGCTGTTAACCACAGCATCATTTCTCTACAATAACAGAGTTTTGGTTTTTCAAGACAGGGTCTCTTTATGTAGCCCTGGCTGTCCTGGAACTCACTCTGTAGACCAGGCTGGACTCAAACTCACAGAGATCCTCCTGCCTCTGCCTCCTGAGTGCTGGGATTAAAGGTCTGCACCACCATGGCCTGCCTCCAGCTTCCCTCTTCCTCTCCTTTTCTTACTACCTTTTGAAATTCAGTTTCCAGGCAGCCTGTTATCAGCTGTTCTCTCTGTCTGCGTGTGCCTTGGCAGAACTGGGGAGTCAATCAGCAAAGGCTTTCTCTTCCCTTCCTGTCTAGGCCATTTCTGGACATGAATTGTATTTCCTGCCTGTCTGAAAACCAGGTGGAGCCACTTGCCTGAGTCCTAGCTAAGAGCTATTCCAGTCATTTGAGGTCCAGCTCACAGCTGTCTCCTGGGTTCCATCCTACAGCACACTCACTCCTGTTAAAACCTAAGGCCATGGTGGCCTGGGAACACTTGGTGAAGTGTCTGGATTCCTGTGCCCCACAGCAAAGAACTGTGTCAGGAACACATAGTTAGAAATGGTGATAGAGATCATTTATTCCAAAAGAGAAGGAACTCCTGAGAATTGGAGCAGGCTAGTGAGCTATGGGAGAAAGCACCCTCCAGCCCCATTCCCACCCCATCCCCTTCCTCCAGCCCCACCCCTAAGGGTCATGACCTTTTCTAGGACATTTCTGCAGGGTCATCTCGTCCTCATTTGTATGCCATGAGATTTTTCTCAGCATGCCCTGTTTATTAGATGAAGTCCAGAGGAAGAAGAGCTCCCTATCTGTCTTGCTAGTTTCGTTTTTGTTAATCTTGATGCTTCAGTCTCTAGCCCCTATTCTCCCACCACACTCTCATCCCAGTAACGTTTAATGATAAGGCAATGCCAGAAGTCACAGGTAGATGGTGACAAAGCTGCTCTTGTTTCCTGGAACTGCCGCCTGGAAAAGTCCCACCTTTCCTCCTTAACAGGAGGGAGCTATGCTTTGATTGTGCTGAGCCACGGAGAGCATGCTGGCTTCCTAGTGAACCAGCACACAGACATCCTCAGAGTCTCAAAATGACTCCATGATTTGGCTTACCTATGACTCTTAGATTTCCATGTTATTCTTTCCTAGATTTCGTGAGAACCCCTACTGCTCAGGGCAAATCTCCCTGTAAATGTCTTATAGACGTTTGAAGTCATTCTGAACTCTGCACACCCCCAGGAAATTCTTTGGTCTCATTCTCCAGCCGCTATCCTCATCTGTTCCTACCCTAGACCACGAGTTTCAGTGAATCCTATTTCCCACTGTCCCAAGTAATCCTAGATCCTGTCTCCTCATTTCCCTCACTCCCCTTTGTTGAAACAACTTTTCACTTCCACCTGTTAGTAGTTCCTAGTGTAGCCAAGCCTTAAGTAACACTCTCAATGGCTTTCCAATGACCCTCTCCCAACCATGTCATTCTTTCTAACCTCTAAGGTTTTCTATACCTATAAAAATAAATACTCTAGGATGGCTTTGTTTTCACCTGTTTCAAATGACTCAAATCATGCAAGACCATCACTGTGACTTCCATTGTAGACGGCCAATTCCTTTGATTTCTTCTGAAGAATCATACGATTTTCTAAAAATGACCGCTTTGTGGTTGTTTCATTTCATTATTGGACTCTTTGAGTAGGTCTCGAGTTCCTAATTCACACATAGAAACAGTTATCTGTGCATTTAAGCAGATATGTAAGTAGAACAGCAACATGGACTACACCAAGTAGCAGGCAGAGGATGATGTGGTTCTGGGACCAATGCTTCCCTGACTGGGATCCCACAATAAGAACAACAATAAAAAGACAATAGAACCCTCTGGTTGTGGCTTTTGGACTAGAAGTGAAACATTAATACAATCTATCTTCTATCTTTTTAAGATAAGATATTTGAGACTCTAAGTAAGGTCAAACAAACAAGTATTTCTTTCCAAAATAAGTTATGATGAATGTCTCCTTGGGCCTTTCTGTGTGCCTGGGGTAGAGCAGTGTACAGTATCAAGTTTTCCTCTGGCATTCTTTACAACAGATTAAGTTGAAACTAAACCGAATAATAACTGTCCTGTTCGTGTCTCCCAGCACCAGCTTATGAACTACACCTGCTCTCACCAGGCCATCTTGTCCAGCAAGTTTGCTCAGTGTTGTGAACAGCCAGAACCATTCCGTGGGGAGTGCATTATCATCTCAGAAAATGATGACAAGCCCAACCTGACATCCCTGGCACTCAGAAAGTTTACCGAAGACCAGTCTGCCTGCAAACAATTCAGTGACAAGCAGGATGACTTTCTACAAGAGTAAGGCAGCTTTTCCTGGGTGCTTATGGATTCAGTTGAGAGATGGTGCAAACGTGAAAGAAAATGGGGCCAGTGATGGGCGCTATGGCCAGGAGGAGATGCTTTTTGAAGCCTGAAGTTGCCAATAGTTATTCATCTCCACTCATGATGCCAGTGGGAATGTGGGTTCGGGTGGATGGAAACGATACAGGAAAGAGAAGCTAGATGATCCTTTATTCTCAAACACGGACAACTAGTGTAGGGTTAAAATAAAGAGGCTAGCGATAGTCAAATGTCACAAGCATTGGGATGAGGGATGAGGGCATAAAAAGAGGATCAAATTGGTATTCCTGGCTAGCACTTTTATTCTAATTAATTTAATATACACTGTCAAATGCACATACCATTTAGGCATTAAAGAGTTGGGATATTAATATCATCAGTGGCTATTCAGAAGTAGATGTTAATTTTTGCATTACCACAAAGCGACTTCAATATACTATATTAAGACAACAACATTGTGCTATTAGAATGCCCCCAGAGTCACCTGTGAAGCCACGAGAATTGAGTTTCCCTCAACATTAGATGACTTCACTTATATTTTACAAACTACGCCTGATACTAGCTAGTAAAATTAAATACCACTATCTGAACCCACTCATATAAATTCCTAAGCTTGCACTTGGTACTGAAAAATCAATGGACCTGTGCATACTAAACCCAATAGTGAAAGGCATGTGTACTTGTGAGTTGAATCGCTTTGAGATTCAAAAGCTGTGTGTGTGGTGGTTTGATCTCCCAGGCAGTGTGTTCGAATGGTAAACCGAGGCAATTGATGAGGAAGCACCAAAGATTTCATTTTCATCCTCTAAGTTTTTGTTAAAACATTCTAGAATCAGCTTTATTTTCCTTTTTAAAATTATTATAATGCATGTTTCTGCACATGCCGAGGCTAGCAATATCAGAGTTCCTTAAGTCGGAGTTATAAGCAGTTGTAAGTTCCTGGTCCTGTGGAAGATCAGTGCGTACACTTAACCATGGGATCATCTCTCCAGCCCCCATTTTATCTCTTTCTGGTGACCTAGATAAGTGTGTAGATTATGACTGGACTTGTCAGACTTAGGAGCTTATTTTTAAAAAGTTGGGGGTGGGATGATTTAATGCCTCAAAAGTACATTAATGGAAGGTCCTTTAAAAAAAAAAAAAACAAAATAATCCCAAAGATAATTGGAAAATATGCCATCCCATAAAATGCTCGAAATTGACCTGACATAGAATTATCTAGAGGCTGAGCCAGAACCTACCAGTGCTTCAGGTACAAGTTCTGAATCTGCCATTTATTACCATGTGACTTTGGAAATCATGTGATTTTATTGATTTGGTTTTCTTATCTCAGAATATAGCTATAAAGCCCCTCTGAAAGCTTCCCAAGGTTCAAACTGCCTTCAAGTCAGTTCAATTCCATGGTCATTATGGCTTTTTGAAAAAAACAAAACAAAATAAAACCAAACAAATCCATGGCCTCTGGGTTTTAAGCTTGGTCTTCTCATGTGTCTTACACAATACAGGTTTCTTTATGAATATACAAGAAGACACCTGGAGTTGGCAGTTCCAGTGATTTTAAGAATACTTGCAACATATAAACAGTTACTGGAGAAATGCTGCAAGTTAGGAAACCCTGTGGAATGCCACCGCCGTGGGGTAAATTCCTTTTTTATTTATTTTTTAAAGCTTGTTTCTCACTAGTGGCTCCAATTGGTGAAAGTTCCAGTCCTGTTAGTAGCACATTCTTTTGTAAAATGAGTTTGCATGTTTTCACTAATTACGAACACTCGGCAACCAGCAGGATTTCTCTCTCAACCAGACTGTCATACACACCATAGTGACCTGTCTCTTAGAGTGCTTCCTGAGACACCTCCCGCCCCCACACCCTGCAGTGTCCTGAAGTGAATGTAGATGCCGGCTTGGCACAGTAGCAGGACACTACAGCCTGTTTGGGTCCCATGTCTTGGAAGATGCTTCCCTTGCAAGCTACCAAGCTGCCTGATCACAGTCACCATCTCTTGTTACGCATTTTTATGGGAGAGCTAGAGTTCCCACAAACTTTCGCTTTGAAAGTTAGTCATGAATTACCAAACAAGGCCTAGGAAGTTATGACTTTAGTTACTCTAACTGATGCTTTACCCAAAGCAGGGACTATCTGGGAGGTATTGGTGCATGCTTGTAATCCCAGCACTTGGGAGGCAGAGGAAGGTGGATCTCTCTGAGTTCAAGGGCAGCCTGGTCTTTAGAGAAAGTTCCAGGACAATCGCAGCTACAGAGAGAAACCCTGTCTTGAAGAACAAACTAACAAGGGAGGGGATGAAGAGCAAAGGTATATATCTTTTGGTGCTGAGTTCAAGCAGGTCCAGCTGGTATTACTGTTTCTAGAGAGAAGGCTATGTGAGGTACACCCGCTCGAAATCACAGGCTACTCTACTGGACAGTTCTGTGACAACTTGACATGCTAGAGTCATCGTAGAGGAGGGAGCCTCTGTTGAGAAAACGCCTCCATAAGATCAGTCTGCAGGCAAGCCTGTAGGGCATTTTCTTAGGGACTGACGTGGAAGGTCAGGCCCCTTAAGTGTGGGGCCACCCCTAGGCTGGTGGTCCTGGGTTTTATAAGAAAACAGGCTGAGCAAGTCAAGGGGAGCGAGCCAGTAAGCAGCACCTCTGTGTCAGCTCCTGCCTTCCTGTCCTGACTTCTTTGATAATCAAGACAGCTTCCACAGGAACCTACAGCTGCGGCAGCATGCAGGAGCGTGGGTGGTCAGAGGTTATGCTATAAGGCAGCCTTATCATAGCGCCCAACTGAATCAATCTCTTGGTAGCCTGGGAAAACAGGCAATGCCACAGTTTCTAAGTGCTTACTGTAGATAAGATTAAAGTTCAGAGGGTCAGGTGATTTGTCTAATGGGCCACTGGCAATAAAGACAGGGAAAATAATATAGCCCAGGCCACTCGCTTACAAGTCAGAGGGAATTTTCTCTATGCCAAACACTACTTATCAGGATAAGGCTTACTAAGGGGGTATATGCTCCTGTCCAAGAGCTGAGTCTGCAGGGTTACTAATGCCTTCTCACCGGAGTCTATTTCATGGTTCAAGAACACTTTGATTTAGCTTCAGCTCTGAAAATCCCATTTGGTCCCTTTCAGTATATTATTGCGGCATGTTTTATAGCCGTGACTGTTAATGTTTATATTAGACCATCACTTCTTATCACACCTCGATATCTCTATACCTGTATAGTTTATGTTTATATTGTATGCATGCTGCTAATAAGGCTAATTATCAAATGAACCAATGGACATATACACACACTGGGACACACACACACACACACACTGACCAGTAAAAGAGATCTATATGCTACCTCTTCCTTTCTCTTTCTGGCTTGATGACTGATTTGCCTTATGGTTATAGAATTTGGCACTGAAGTCTATATGACGGTAAGAGAAACACTCAATCTTGCTGTTTTACTTGTTTCCCCGCAGAGCACATGATGATTTCTCTCTCAAAAAAAAAATCTTTTTTTTTTTGAGTTTCCCAAACTCACTAATTGGGAAAAAAAGAGTTGGTTAAGCAAATATTGTTATTAAACTATTAGGGAAAATGTAATCCCATCTCAAGGCATATTGTTGTGGTCCTGAATAAACATTCACAGTGTCTGTTTTTCAGAAAGAGATGTTCCAAAGAGTGGTCCGTGAGAGCCGTGACCGTGTGAAAACTTACTGTGACTTACACAGGACGTTAGGAGGCAGTAACTTCCAGGACAGGTATGCTCCCAGGTGTCCCAGCTCCATCCTCGTCAGTGCCTATTGGTTAATCCCCATGCTAAGATTTTCTCAGAATTTGTACCCACTCTTCGGTTGAGCATTAACTAGCCTCCTGTGCTCATTTGACAGGTACCTATGTAACTTTGGTAGCCTCCATCCTGCTTCCAAGCCCAGTTCCCCAGCTGCTGCTGAGGTCAGGGAGCAAAGCAGCCCTGCAGGGCCACCATGGACTCTCACACCTGACCATTTTACCTCGGGGCTTTGACTGGGACTTGGAGTCAAAGCTGCAATAGAGATTAGAATCCAAAATTCCTTAGCACTCGTAAGTCAGGTTTTTCAGGCAAGGCTAGTGTGTTGACCAAGATGGATGCCTTAGTTATTTGTCAAAGGGAATACGAACACCTTGGGTACAGAGAGCCTGGCGAATCCTATTTATCAAGGATTAAGTAACCAAAAAGTAAAGCCCACTTGAGGAATTTCTGAGGTCTTGCTAGAATGGTCTGTTTAGAAACACAGTATTAAGAAAAGTTCAGTTTGATATAGTATCTCATAATATCGAGTTTAAATTAAATGTCCAAAATAATGGATCACAGACAGTATCCTGGCTCTTTGAGGCAGGGTTTTGGGCTCAGTGCTTTCCTGTTATGTTGTGTTCAGTTGCTAATGTCCATTGTAAAGATTAGATTTGTGGCTCTCTCAGCTTTAGAATGGAATAAAATCTTCCAGAAGACATAGAACCCAGGCCCGAGATTCTCCCTGGCTGCTGTAGAAACTCTCCTTCTTCCGTGTGTTTTTGTCTAGCCATGCAGCAGTTAGTTCTAGTTGTTTGTGGTCTTGAACAAGCCGCTCTGCAGTCTTTCTCTTCAAGACCACTCCACGTCGCTCTGTCTTCAACACTACTTGCTATCCCAAGTCGCCTCATTTTCTTTTACTTGTGTTACCAGAATGACTTTAAAACAGTGCGATGCTCTGCTTTGACTGTTGTGAATCTTCTCAAAGAAGCCATTACCTTAAAAATGATGCAAAACTGATATCATATCTAACCCCTCTCAAAAAAAACAAAAACAAAACAAAACAACAACAACAAACCTCACAGTCAATGACTTCCCAAATCCCACATCCTGTGCCCTTTCACCTGGCTCATTTAGAGGCATTGTCATTTCTCAGTTCCGAAGACCTTTCCTCAGGATACCCTGCCTGACCTCCTTGATGAAAAAGATACCATCTTTTATGTCCTGTTAGGGAAATAACATTAAAAACAAAATTTGTCAAGGTAATATTGAAGTAGAATAGTTTCTTCTTAATTGAATAAATATTAAACCAGAAAGAAGTCCCAGTCCCTGGCCACAGCTAAGCAGACACAACCCTTTGTGCACAGGAACTGGTGAACTCGTTCTGAACAATGACTAGCGCTCAAGATGATTTGACTGGTCTGCTTGCCAAAACTCACCCTAGCTTTACCTGCCAATTTACAAAACTCTCGTTCACTACGTCTCTAGAGATCAACAGCCCTGCCCCACCCCCAAAACCCTTCTTACATCTTTAAGCAAGGAGGTCCTTTGTAGCTTGCAATAGGATTCTTCCCCAACATAAGCTCTCCCCACAGCCAAGAACTGGGAGAAAGGGGGAGCTGCCTGTCCCTAAATCCTGGGTTTCTGAAGAAGACATTGCTGACTCATAAAGCTGATGAAAATGTAGATCAGTTTTAATATGTGCGTTGTGTGTGCTTCAATGAGAGGAGAAAGTCTTCTAAGGTTTTCTGAAGTGGTCGAACTAAGAAAGATGGAGGGAGGCAGAGGCAATTCCTTCCCTCGTTTCTGGTGGTGGGAGACTTGAACTTTTTTTTTTTTTTTTTTTTTTGGTTTTTCGAGACAGGGTTTCTCTGTGGCTTTGGAGCCTGTCCTGGAACTAGCTCTGTAGACCAGGCTGGTCTCGAACTCACAGAGATCCGCCTGCCTCTGCCTCCCGAGTGCTGGGACTAAAGGCGTGCGCCACCATCGCCCGGCATGACTTGAACCTTTTTAAAGTTCTGACTTAGCTCACAGCACTGGCAGCTCTCTGCACCGGGCACACACGGTACTTGTCTGCCCCTGCTCACTGGAGTGTGAGTCCCTGGAGAATGCGAGCTGTTTCACAGGAGGCAAATGGTCCCTAGGAGCTTCATCGCGGCTCCTCTCAGAAACTGCTTACTCTAGGTCTGATTTTTAGCTTTGAACATATCCCTGATTAGTCCACTAAAAATGGGTTAGAACGGAAGAGGGCATGCGTACGAGGACAACAACAATTGTGTACAGTTACCCTCTGAGCCATCAGGATGGCAGAAGAGATCGTTAACCCTCGTCTAATGCTTCGTTCTTCTTATATCAGAGATAATGTTGAATACCATGGGAAACTGTCAGTCAGTGGTTCTCAACCTTTCTAATGCTGCAACATTTTAATAGTTTCTCATGTTGTGGTGAGCCCTGTAGGTGAAGTTTTCCATTCTAAAAACCACTTCAAACTACCACACAGGCTTATATTAATTGTAAATGTTCAGCAAATAGCTCAGGCTTATTACTAACTAGCTCTCTCATTTCAAGTTAACCCATATTCCTCATTTACCCTCTGCCATGTGATGGTATCTTTATTAGCATGGCATGTTCAACTCCTGCTCCCTCTGTATCTGACTGATAATGCCTCTGACTCTGCCCCTCCTCATCCCATCATTCTCAGCTTGGCTTTCCCACCTGACTCTATCCTGTTCAACTATTGACTAGTCAGCTTGTTTATTAAACCAATCATAGCAACATATATTTACATAATGTACAGAAGGATTATTCCATAGCAGGCCCCCAACCATAAAATTATTTCATTGCTACTTCATAACTGTCATTTCACTACTGGTATGAATCAAAATGTGAATATTTGATATGCAACCCCTGTGAAGCCCCCCAAAGGGTCACAACCCACAGTCTGAGAAGCGCTGGTGTAGATGGATATCTCTGTGTGTGCGCATATTACCACGAGTAAGAAGGACTTATCATTTTAGGCTTACCATCCTCTATACTAAGAAAGCCCCACAGCTGTCTGTGCAGGAGTTGGTGGCATTCACAAGGAAGACGGCAGCAGCTGCCAGTAGATGCTGCCCACTAAGCGACGAGCTGCAGTCTGCCTGTGTGGAGGATGCGGTAAGGTCACCCGTGAGGCATCTACCATCTGTCTGAAGTTCTGCTCTCCTGCCCCCAGGAATCAACCTCATTTCTGCGGGCATATCTCTGACCTACCAGTGGGGGTTAACAGTCCTCAGGGGAGATGCTTTCCAGGCAGCTCAAGCTGACCATTTTAATTAGCAGCAGGGGAGGACTGTCCCCTCTCAAGCCTGTGTCATTAGTTTCAGAAAACTTTCCCCTGGTCACCTACAAGAGTCCACTGCCTGGGTTTTAAAGTTGACCAAACTGACCTTGTGGACAGCTTCAAAGATGCTGCAGATGCTTGACTAAGGCTCGTGGAACTTATAATATTTTATCTGTTCGTGCCCAAGTGTGCTCATTCACAAGGAGCAACGTGGCCCCAGAGCTAGAGGCAATTGGTTGTAGTAATAGCCTAGCCTTTTCCTCCATCAAAATATTAGAGAGGTTGAATTAAAATAGGGAGATTAGTTCACATGAGCTGAAAAGAAGGGCAAGGGTGGCCTTGAGTACAATTCCCTCAAGGTCTCTTGAAGCATGGTTGTAGCCATTTCTGCTTCACCATGGAGACTGTCCCTGAGCAGCACGGTGCTCCAGCCTCTGAGATTTAGCTTCTGAATTCTTGTTTAGTGCTAATTTCATTTGTCCTATACTTGCAGTAGATTGTATTTTTTATGCTAACTCACTATAACCTTTCTTCTAATAAAGCATAGTTATTTGAATTAAAAATCAAAAGTTAATATCTAGCACTTCCTTCATTTTAACTTTAATTTTTTGTTATGGATTCATGTTTTTCTTGGGGAGTTCATCGGATTAGATTTGTATGTTCCTAGAACTTTACTTTGGGGAAGTTGCCTTGTTACTTCTAAGACAGACAAACTCATAATTCATCATTTGCATTGAGTGGTTTGGATAACTTCATCCTCACAAACATGAATGACAGGGCACTTGGGTGGCTAGTGTACTCAGAGGGTAACACAGACAGAGTTTCCAGACAGTGTTACAGTGAGTACTTCTGCTGTGAGCACCGGAGCGGGAGCAAGGTGAGGAGACAGTTCTAGAAGAGGTCAAGAAAATGAGGGAGATAATGCAGACAGGACCAGACTCGGTGCTCAAGCCTTTGAACACCCCTGGAGGACCTGCCGTGTGTTAGTTCTGCAGTCGGTTGCAGCTGTCCGTTACACGATGTTGGAAGACACTGGATTGGAGCTTGTTGAGCAGTCCCATCGGCAGCTGCACATAAAGTCACACAGACCGTAGGGTGGGCTTGCTGCTTGACGCTGAATTGGTGGGTTGGGTGGGACTAAGAACTATAATCTCATGATGAAGCTGGTCTATCAGATGACAGAGATGACTTAAGAGCACATTAGCCTGACAGTGACACGAGACGGAGCACAAGCTGTGGCTCAGTCCACGCTGACAACCTTCTGTTTCCCCCACAAAGTGAATCCAGGTGGTGCTAGGGCGTGCGCATCCAACCCGGGCATGCGCAAACAGAATCTCATTGTCTGTGGCTAAAGGACCACAACCTGATCTCACCGCTCTCCTCTGGAAAAGGCCAAGCTGATCCTCGGAGCTCTGTGCCGAAGACATGACGCCAAGCCTGTCAACGCTGGAGTGGGCCGCTGCTGCGACGACTCCTATGCCTTCAGAAAGCCCTGCTTTGATGACCTGCGAGTCGACGGAACTTACATTCCTCCACCTTTGTCTTGTGACCAAGTCATCAGCCTTAAAGAGGACTTGTGCCGAGTACAGGAGGACGAGCTCCAAACTGAAAAGCAAAAGTAAGCCTGTGTTCACTTTGGTGTTTGCAACCAACAAGGGGGCTGATTGGGGGAAATTTAAGGCAGCTACTGATGTGGCTTCTGCGTAATGAATACAGCAACTAAATGTTCTGTTGGAACTCAGATGGAATTAAATCGACTAGGCAAATTAGTCAGTATAGCCACTGTGCTGCAATCCCTGCTTGGTCAGTAAATGAGAATGAAGCAAATTAAAAAAAGTATTGGTAGAGGATACATTAATAGAATTTCTCCAAAATGTTGACGTCCAGGCATTAGTCTGATATGATGTTCCATGCAGAAAGCATTCTGTGGAAGAAGTTTGGAAGTGATGTATTTCCTTTCTCTTCCGAGAAAGTGACATTATACACTAGAAATGGAAATCAGGAAAATCTTGGAATAAAGTGATCTGTTCAGTTTGTTCTTCTTAAGAATCAGTGAGGGGGCTTCAGAGATGGCCCAGTGGTTAAGATGCACACTGTACTTGCAGAAGACTTGGGTTTTGTTCACAGCAATCCATGTCAGGTGAATGTCAGACATAACGACCTGTAATTACAACTACAAGGGTCTGATACCCTCTTCTGTACTCATGTGCACTCACACACACACACACACACACACACACACACACACACATAGACAAGCACACTAATTAATTAAAAGTTGAAAAGGACTCATTTAGACAGCAGAACTTACCAGGATTTCACAGGACTCGTATGTTGAGAAAGTCCTTTGGACTACTCCATCAGAACAGGGGATATTACCTCATAGCATTCCTTATATTCATTTGTGCAATCTTCAGGGGCTGTTAGGAGCCTCAGTTCATAAGAGCAGGTTTTTGATGGTAGTAGGTGGGGGGGTGTGCAGCTGGTAGAAAGGCAGTATCGATGAGAATGCAAGTCTTCAAATCCTCGATTTCTTTCCTTCTTGGAGGGGGGGTCTCATGTAGTCCAGGCTGGCCTCCACTCACTATGTAGCCAAGGATGATTTTGAATCTGTGTTCCTTCTCTACCCCTGGAGTGTGGAGATTAGAAGCATACTCTGCTGGTGACCAAACTCGGAACTCCATGCTCGCTAAGAAAGCACTGCCCCACTGAGCTACATCCCCTGCCCTTCCTTTTTCTCTTGAAATGCAATTCTTTGCACCAGATAAAGCTTTGTAGTGACTTACTATAATACAAGAAGACAAGCTGACCCTAGATGCTCCAATATAGCACGTAAGCATCCCAAAGCCATTTGCTATGAAAACATGAAGTCAAAGCACCATTGGAGGAGTGGCAAGTCCTCCCAACACCAAATTTAGGAACGCCTTTCAAAACACACTTTGTAGTTTCTTCATAGCTATTTGTAGGTACTTCTGCCTGTTCCATCATTAGAAGTGTTTAATTATTAAAAAAAACTCCTCCTTTCATTATAGAAGTCTGTTTTCTTGCCAGTTCCCATCATAGTTCTACTTCTGAAACTACAGTGAAAAATACTTCACAGGCACTCTGTATTATGGACACATTTTTTTAATATATATATACATACATATATATATAATTTTATTTTTGAGATTATAACATAATTACATCATTTTACTCCTTTTCCTCCCTCCAATAATAAGAATGAACATATTCTTATTACCTGATGGTCAAATGAAAATGAGACAGAGTTATTTTATTTTAATCCTAAATATAATAACTTAATCTGTAGTTGACCTCCAGGGAACAATGAGAACAACGATGACCATTGCCTTGCAAACTCACATTTGGCCATGGAAATGTGTCTATGCCTATAGTATTTAACTAAACATCAAACACTAAATAGTGGATCTTTCCACTCAAGGCTACTGTAAGTTAGCACAATTAGCCCAGGCTTGATGTCAGAATATAAGAAATTATAATTTGAACGTTAACTTTAAATAGTATACAAACAATCATCTGTTTTAAATGAAATGTTAGAACCACTAATACTATAGAAACAAAAACCTAGAAACAAATTGGTAGTAATAAGGGTTAAACCGGACGTATTTTTTTTTTTATTGCTCTTACTGAGCTATACATTTTCCCCACTTCCCTTCCTTCCTCCCCTCTCCCTTTCAACCCGTCCTCCTTCCCCCTGGCACCCCACGCTCCCAACTCATCTTCTTCTTCCTAAGTGGATAAAAATTTAAAAGGTAGACTAGAAACTGAAGTATAGAAAATACTAGAGGACTAGAGGTAGCTAGGTCGAGATTGGGGCTGTGGAGAGGTAGGGACAGGGAAGGTTAAACGACCCCAAAAGGCCCACCCCCGCGACCCCGTGTGACCGTGATGGGGTGAGCCTGCGGCGAGGCAGCACAGCCCTACAGCCCTCCCATCCCCATCCCTGGTAAAGAAACGGCAGCTTTGGGGTTCGGAGTGGCCAGAGTATCAGGACTCCCGGATGTTCCCGCCCAGGCACAGGGCCTTTTCTCCTTGTTACGGGAGAACTACCGAACTCAAACCGTGTGCTCTTCCTCTCCCTACTGGCCATTCCGAGAACTGCATCCAGAAACTTGTAGGGCTGGCAGAAAGAAAGAAAGCCGAGTGCTGGGGGAGGAAAAGGAAAAGATATTTCCAGAGACCAGACTAGAGCTTTTGTTTGGGAGGTGTCAAGTCACGGAGGTGTTTGGGAACTCGCAGTTGTGAGTGAGAAGAGAGAGAGGAGTGCTTGTGAGGGTTTCATTATAACGGAAGACTTCATTAGTGTAGCCAAGACACTCCCTGACGATTTGATAGTAAGTGAAGGCATAGGAGAGCCCTGAAGAGGGAGGTGTGTGTGTGTGTGTGTGTGTGTGTGTGTGTGTATGTGCGTGCGCGTCTTAGAAAAGGAGACCCTAGTTGAAGAAACATAATTGAAAATGGGTGAAGTGACCCTACCATCATCACCAGCACTACCATCACAGATTGATATTTCTTTTGAGACTCACTTATTGAGTATTTTCAATGTGCTAGACGCTCCAGTGTGGCTTTTAGTGTGCCATCTATTCCTGTCTCCTTCCATTACGTTGGGATGTTAATGGCCCAGGCTAGACAGAGGAACTGCAAGCAGATGTTTACACACAGGGAAGTCACATGGTGCAGGCTGCCATCTTCTCCGTGATGGTTAGTGTCTGTGGCCTGAGACCCGAGTTAAACTAGTCCCTTTGCAGTTCCCCAGTGCATTTCAGACACAAGCAATTCCACTTCAGTAGGAAAACATGTTCTGAGACCAAACACAGCAAACTGCAGTGGGAAGAAGTCTGTATTTCTCACTCTGAATAACCAGTTTGCTACAATCTGATAATTTGTATTCAAAGGCGGCATAAACTGATTGGTTAGACACCCAAACTATGTGTACATAGTTGGCATGGAGAGAGAAGCATGCAGCATTTGCAAAAGGGTTTCAGGTCAAGTCTAATAAAGAATAAAGACTGAATATCGATAGAACTGCTGGCTAGAAAAATTGTATATTCTGACTTTTATAAAATATTGGTTTGTTTGAGAATAAATGCAACTGTGATCGTTTATAAAATACAGACAAATAGAAAAGAAAATTCTGCCATTCAAGCCCACAGTGTAGAGACACACACTATAAATCCATGTGCGGCACAGGAGTACACAATGTCATATTCGTAGGGTGGGTGCTCACTTCCGCAGATTGCTTCCTGCCCACCAGCCTTTGGGTCCTATTCAATTAATAATGCAGGGCCTGCTGGCTCCTGCTACAGCCTGCTGGTGTAGCATTTCTGTGCCAGCGATCGCTACAGTCCTCAGGAGGGAGTTCATGAGGCGGTCCGCCACTCTGAGAGTTCCCCCAAGCTCTCCAGGCATGTAACCACAGCACTGCTCCGGACTCACCGGGAGGGTTCCCCACGTAACCACCTCCATCACCTGCCAAGCTGTTGTCCCTCTCCCCTCCTCCCAGAACTACATGCTTTCAGAGGTGCTGCCATGGCACAGCCCTGCCTTAAGGGTTTGCAGGACTTCAGAGAAAAACACCCTCTCGGTACTTTTTCAATGAGCTAGTTGCACCCATCCCTGTATGATTTCGAACAGAGTCTAACAGAGACCCAGCAAATTACTGAGTTCTCCCTGCTTCCATGGACCCAGTCTCTCTCTCACTAGGTAGACGTGACTTCTAGGATGGAGGCTCATCCTACAGATTTGTGAGATCTGCCCAAAGAATCTGAGACCACTGTTGCAAATGCAAAAGGAAGGATGCTTTCCGATGAAAATAGAAATAACACTGAATATCATAACTAAATTTACGGGCAATTATCCGAGGCACGGCAATGACAGGCATACTAGAAAAGCTGCATCCAGCCACACTATTTTAAATATTTCTCCTCAAATACAGTGTGCATTATTATATATACATTTTGTCATTCATTATTCTTTACAACAGCATTTTTAATGGTTTTGTAATGTTCTGCTATGCGAATCCAATCATTTACTATTGCTGGACATAAAAATTATCTTCGATTTCTTTGATAAATTATAGTAAACAAATTTTTCATATATGCTCTCTGTCACCATATTTGGCTTTAGCTACATTCCTAGGATCTTAAACTAGGGGACACATGGGCTTAGATGAAGATCCAGACTTCCTTTGGCTCTGCCTTGCCACTTCTCAGAAGTAGCTAATGTTGTGCTTTGAAAGCCAGCCATGACTTCTGCAAGCTTCTGAAGACAGTGTGGCCTGTGCTGTCTCACTGCGGACAGCGATTACTGTCTCAGCACTGGGAAGAGATGGGTTGGGGTAGGAAATCTAGGAATTTCTGTGTTCTGCGACAGTGGCTTTTTATTGGCTCTAGCTGATCTGAACTTGCTCTGTAGGCCATGCTGGCTTTGAACTCACAGAGCCTCTTGGCTCTGCCTCCCAATGCTGGGATTCACAGCATGCACCATCATGCCTAGCAGAAGCAGGAGTTTGAAGGATGCATGCCAGATGGGCACCACACCAAGCTGCAAGTCTGCTTTTATCACTTCAAACTGAGTCTGCAGGCTGCACTCACTCAAGGTTTTGAACCTGTGGGCACCATTTGAGTTGGATTTGGGGAGCCAAGAAGGGCTACATTCTCCTTACCTTGTTTCCGTCTTACTTCTAGAGCCCAGTATGTCCTGCTGGTGACCGCACTGCCTGCTGCCCAGGTCCTGTTCTATATCACCCGTGTTTGGGACATGCGTGGTAGTGGCTATAAGGCAATAAAGAGCAGGAAAAAAGAGCAGGAAATGTCCCAGTCTCAGGAACAAAAGGTCCCCATGACCTCCCTTGTTTCGGGTAGCTCCCAGTTGTGTTGAGACAGCAAGGAGAGCCGTGCTTGGACCTGAATGTCGTGGGGACCAAGAAATAGACCATCACATGCCCTTGACTGTCTTTGTATTTATTTGATGAAAAAGATCACAGCCAGTTCTGCTGCAAGGGCCAAGCCATGTTAGTCTAGTGAGCCAGGATGGGTGGGTTCTAGAGTTTTCCCACTCCCAATATTAATACCTGATTAGAATCCTCAGTTTTGTTTTTGAGTCAGAAATCCTGAAGCATGACTGTCTGAACCCAGGTGTAGGTTGTCAGAGAAGTAATGGCTTAGAACTTTGAAGTATTTGCTTTTATACCCATTTACGGCACATATCTGAGTGCTGGGTATTGCCAATGTTCATCTGAAAGAGACTAAAAGTGGTTTTGAGATAAGTAGTATAATATTGACTAATTAATATGTCCCAATTCTTTCTTTACATGTACATGTGTGTGAGCACTCGCACATGCGCACATGTGTGGTATATGCATGTGTATGGGCGTGTCCAGAGGCCAGAGGACGATGTTGGGCATCCTGCTCTGTCATGTTCGAATTCCTCTGAAGTAGTGTCTCTCACTGAACCAGGATCCAGGCTGGCAGCTGTAATCCTCCTCCCCCCCCCCCCCCCCCCGCGACCCTCCTGTCTCCATTAATCCCGCAGTGCCGGTGTTATAAGCAAGTGACGACGGGAGGGGGGGGCACTGGCTTTTTAGGTGGATGCTGAGACCCAAACTTAGATTCTCATGTTTTGCAGCAAACTCTCTTCCTGGCTGAGTCACATTCCCAGCCTCCTGTTACTTATTCTTTGTTCTCATTTTTCTAGTGGTTAAATTTCTCTTGTCCTAAAGCAGAACAGAAAGGAAAGGACAGAGAAAGAGAAGGAGGGAGGGAGGGAAAGAGGGAGAGAGGAAGGAAAACATGGTGGCTGAAACTCTCTTGCTAGCTGTGAGAGAGTCATCCATGAGGGAATTCTGAGATGCCAGGCAAGCCGTTGAATCTTCAGACTCACTTACAGGTCTTGTCACTAACCACATGCAAGTGTATCTAAGCCAGTAAGACAGCCTGGCCTTGCCAACTCAGGTGCTAACCTCCCTCCCAACCCCCCTTATTTCCGCTTTAGGCTCCTCAGTAACCTTGTGAAGCAGAGGCCACAAGCGGCCGAAGATGCAGTCCAGGCCGTTGGCGCGGAGTTCACGCAGCTGGTGGCGATGTGCTGCCACGCAGAAGAGCGGGAAACGTGCTTTCAGGAAGAGGTATCCCATCTCTTGAGTAAACAACGGAAGATGCTGAGTGTTGCTGCAAGGGAAACCCTTTCCCTCTGCTCGAGGACTAGATGTGTAGGTGTGACTGACCATGCTATGCCTGGGCTCTGGGTATCTTAATAGTTATGTATGTTTAGAAGACTGAGACAAAAATAGGAGAATTAGACACAACAGCTACGGTGCCAGAGATGCTTACAGACACCAGCGGGAGGAGGGACTGAAGGCCTAGTCTAGCGGTAGAGAAACGGAGTCATTTAAAAATTGGAAATAAAAAAAAAGACAAGTTTAAACATCTGTTGGAGAAAACTGTGAGGTTTCTGCCCCCTAGGAATTTCTGGGGCACAATCAGTAAGAACCCCTTCCTGTTGTTTGAGAGCATGAGCCAAGGATTCTATTTCCTCCGTGGACAGAACTTCATGAACACAGTGGCTGAGGAACACAAGAGGAAAGATGGGGCCAGAGTATGTTCAGGTGCATGCACACACACACACACACACACACACACGCTAAACTCTCACACACATGCTAAACCCACACACATGTTACACTCACACACACATACACACACATGCTAAACTCATCATCATGAGACCATTTTTCCATAATTAGTGTCACTGTATTTAGTTATGGATGTGATTTTTCACAGGACTGTAAAGTTGTGCAACCTAAGCTGCCTAGCATGCCATAGGATGTGACTCCACAAATTCGCGGAAAGTCTCAGTGAGGAGGAGTCCACGCGGGAGAGCCGGGAGGGACAGCTTGTCTGCGAACTTGACTGGGAGGTAGATATGCTAGGTAATAGGGTCTGTGCAAGGGCATGTGACTAAGTCATTAAAAAAAAAAAACAGGCCCCTTTACTTTGAGCAAGGCAGGCTGGGGCTGGCCAGGGCTGGGGCTACATTTAGCAATGCTCTCTGAAATATTTTCAAAGATAATAACCTTCTTTATGGCTTTAATTACTCACAGTGGCTTCCTTCTGCTATTTCTCTGAACTTTATGCCTCCAGCAAGTCATCTCACAGATCCCTCTCAACAATGAGGTTCTGTCCTGATGGATCCGCTCTAAGCTGGAATAAAAGTTAAACATTCATTTAATACGAGTGCCACACAGCAGAGCTTAGCGACACTATTCTCCTGCCTTGGGTGGCTGAGTGCGAACTGTCGGGATAGCACAGCCATTCTAAGCTTGGGAAAAGATTAAAAATTCAAATTTAAATGTGTATGGCTTTCACAAAAAGTAAAGCCATCTTCATAAGATGGACATTTACCCTCTCCCTCTCCCAAGGTTTCCATAGGTCTGGCTTTGGTTGAGAAGGCAGAACCAAGGGTAGCCGTAGAAATAAAGAAGCCACTGGAAAACAACACTGGGAAGAAAATGAGAGAATTGGGAGAATATTAAAATGATTATTTAAGACTAGAACATGTTTTAAACAAACCTTGAAATGCACAGAGACTTGGTTTAAAAAGGTAGAGATCAACGATGAGAATATTTTGAAGCCTTTTCTTTAGAAGTTTATACCTCTGGCTTCTATGTTGGTAGATGGATTCTGGGACAAAGAATAAATAGAATGTTGGGATGTCCTGGTCTTCCTGGAGCTGAGATTCCAGGAGAAGGCTGGCCGGGCTCCCTGAGGAGGTTGTGAGAGCTGACTGCCGCCAACACCTGCAAGGCATTTCTTTCCTTTGTTTCCCAGAGACTGTAACCATCAGTTAGGTAAACCTGTTCTGCCTGCTTAAAGAGAAAGTGGGAGAGTTTGAGACCTGCTGTTCTTCCTCGGGGCCATGAGAGGGGAAAGAACTTTTAGACAGGACAGAAGATACGCTGTAAGATGTGACCCCACAGCCAAAGACAATTAGAGGAGACCAGCCAGGGCCAGTGGCGGGAAAAGAAAACACGGAGATGAGACAGTTGGGGAGCTGGACCCACTTTTCCTGATGAAGATGAATCAGCCAAGTGTGTAGAACCTCTCCCTGTCTACCTGCACCCCAGGTCGAATCTAGACAGTCCAAGGTTCAGGAAGCAACGGGGACTACAGTCGTTAGCAGGCACAAGGAGAACGTTCTCTTGGCAGAGAATCTTAAGTCTAATCATGTGAACCCTGCTGTGAGGAAGGGTAACTAACTACTGCCCAGCTGTGTCTCAAGTCACTGACTATGAGACTTGAGCAAAGTTAACAGAGTTAGCAGAGTTGTCGTGAAACGTGGTTGCTGATCATCGTGAAGTGAATAAGAAAGGTTAAATTTTGCTCGGAGATGTGGCTTCCCACACGTTAATGCAGAAAGAAGCAACGATGTTAGCAGTCTAGACTCTATGTAAGTGCTGAGTCTTCCCAGCTCAGTGAGTCTACTGTCAGTTCCTGCAATTGCACGGTATAATTATGAAGATAAAACGATGATCCGGTTAAGCAAGAGAAGAAGCTAAATATTTATTGAAAATGAAGTAATGCATGCTGCGGTTTATAACAAATGAAGAGGAGCAGGGCAAATTCCCCATTTCTAATTTCATCCCCTTGTGATTATAATCTTGGAGTAATTGGTTATATTCAAGTTTTTGCTTTTTCAACTTTACTCAGCATCTAAGGATTCCCCTGAACTTAGTGAACACGTCTACACTTCCTCATTTCCGGGCATCCTTTCCATGTTGTAACGGTGGAGATCATAGAGGTGAGAAGAGAAGGAAGTCATTCCTCCCATGTTGCCTGGAAGAAAGAACCTGCCTTGCAACCGTAACAGGCATGCCATCGGTTAACAGGCTGCTACGAAAGTAGCCAATCCAATGGCACGTTTCCTGGAAATCCTGTTCACAGTGGCAGGCCGGGCTGCTGAGGTTCAGCTCTTTCTCCCCTGCTATCTCTCAAAAGAGACATTACAGCTGCCGCCATTCAGTGAAGTCATGGCTCTTTGGTAGTCTGCTATTAACCGCACAAAATCATGCCACATCTAGTTTTATGAGTCTGAATTATAGTTTCCTGATTTCCCATCCTTTCTGAGAGCATGTAGTTGCCCTTTTTCATGCTCACAAACAAAGCATAAAGCACCTACCGTTGTAGTAACTCAGGGTTTGACTTACATGGTTTCTGCACTAGATTGTTGCATTGTCTTTCAGTTTGGACTGAGTTAATCTTAGACCCTACTCTTGCCTGGCTTCAGTGGGCATCTTCTTCATGCATCCCTGGGCAAACAGGAGTAATTTATTATCTCATGCTGGTTCTTCCTCAGTTGCTTCAGGTTTTCTGATCAGCATTTTCTCTTTTTTAATTGTTTTTTTAATTGAGCTATGTATATTTCTCTGTTCCCCTCCCTTCTTCTCCCCTTCCCCATCTACCCTCTCCCATGGTCCCCATGCTCCCAATTTACTCAGGAGATCTAGTCTTTTTCTACTTCCCATGTAGATTAGATCCATGTATATCTCTCTTAGGGTCCTCTTTGTTGTCTATGTTCTCTGGGAATGTGATTTGTAGGCTTTTTTTTTTTTGCTTTATGTTTAAAAGCCACTTGTTAGTTAATACATTTGATACTTGTCTTTCTGGGTCTGAGTTATTTCACTCAATATGATGTTTTCTAGATTCATCCATTTGCCTGCAAATTTCAAGATGTCTTTTTTTCTGCTGTGCAGTACTCCACTGTGTAAATGTACCACATTTTCCTTATCTGTTCTTCAGTTGAGGGGCATTTAGGTTGTTTATAGATTTTATCTATGACAAACAATGCTGCTATGAACATAGTTGAGCACATGTCCTTGTAGTACAATTGAGCATCTTTTGGATATATACCCAAAAGTGGTATTATTGGGTCTTGAGGAAGGTTGTTTCCTAATTTTCTGAGAAATCACCATACTGAGATCCAAAGAGGCTATACCAGTTTGCACTCCCACCAGCAATGCAGAAGTGTTGTTCCCTTTACTCCACATCCTCTCCAACATAAGTTGTCATCAGTGTTCTGATCAATATTTTCTAAACTTATGTGTCAGGATGAACATTTGTGTTTTTTTTTTCAGAATGTATACCTGGGTGAAAGTCACACACACACACACACACACACACACACGGGGGGAGAGGGAGAGAGAGAGAGAGAGAGAGAGAGAGAGGGGATGGGAAATCCTGGCAGGGTGAGGAAGAGATCCCTCTCCCTCCTGTCCTCCATTCTATCATAGGAGCTATTTTTTTAATTTTTAAATTTATTTTTAGAAAGGGTATCATCACAGAGCTCAGGCTGGCTTGGAACTTACTGTGTAGCCAAGGCCAACCTGGAGTTCACTGTGATCCTCTTGTCTTAACCTTCCCAACTCTGTGGTTGAAAGTGCTAGTGAGCTCACACACAGCCTGTGCCTGTTTGCCTCCCTCAGCCTTGCGTGGGCTGCATCTCAGGCCATGTGGTTCCCATTTCAGGGCCTTCTTCGTGTTTTGACTGCTTTTCTGGGCTCAGGACATAGCTGTGTAGCTTCCTGAATCCACAACACCACAAACTAACAGATAAAATGGTTTTCCTGAATGCCTTCCTCCAACCTTATCTTAGCGAGAGGACTTATTTGCATATTGCTGGCTGTTGTAACAATTACATTTTACCAAGGACAAAGGGATAAATGATGTCAGAAAAGATAGGTGCAGAACAGACTTCTGTTGCTATTAACTTCTGAGAAATGACAATCAAATAAGGTCTTGTTAGCTCAGTTGGTAGAGGATGACTCTTAATCTCAGGATCATAGGTTCAAGTCCCACGTTGGGCACTAAAATTATTAAAGAGTTTCACAATAGCCTGGAATGGAGTATAGCAAAGGTTTATTTATTTGGGGAAAAAAAACTCATGGTAGGGTAGAGATCTGCAGTCTTCTGTGTGCCCTGGAAGCTGGGAACCAAATACAGCATTGGGGGATGGGAGAGCATGCATGTTTTTTGTCTGCGCTTATAGTGCCTTCAACCACACCCAAAATGGGCAGGTATCTAAAAGGCTATTGGCTGAAGGAGGTCCCACAACAGTCTTGGGTTAAGCTCATGCTTAAGTAATTTCCCATGAAACTTGATGTAAAAACTTCCAGATTATCAGAGAAGGAGTTTCTTAAAGTCCCAAGGGGTTTGCCAAAGCAAGCCTGAAAAGAGGCTGATAGAGTGTGATGATGTTTGAGGCCGGGAGGAGGGACTGAATTAATGCACTCTTGGCATCTTCCCAAGGAATGCTGGGGTGAAGGAAAGCAATACAGCTCATTTATGGATATGTGTGTGCCATGTGTATTTGTGCATGTGGGCGTATGTGTATATGAGTTTGTCTGCTTGTATGTGTGCACATGCATGTGTGCATTGTCGTGCAGCAAAAGAGCCTGATGGTCTTGAGAAGAAACGAAAATATTTCAGGTCTGATTCCCTGAAAGAGAGAAAGGGCTTACAATTAACTGAATCTTAGTTAAGATACGGGGCCTGTTGGTCAGTCTGATACCTGCAGGAAGGAGCATAATGGAGCTACCTCAGGCATCCAACAAAGAGAGGTGCACAAAGATTTTTCTGATTAGAGACCAGGACCATAGTAGTTTGACTTCTCTTTCCCAATCAGAGGTATGCCTGTTCATTTTTCCCTAGGGACCCCAACTGATCAGGAAGTGCCAGTCCCTCTTAGAGGCCGACTCATCCCAGAGTATGCCGATGTAGGATCACCAACATGGAAGATAACAGTCGACCAAGTGGTTTCTCCTCGGCCCAGTGTTGGAGCAGAACGCTGGCCAGTCCACACCATCTTTCCTTTCCCATTAACAAATGGCATATTGACTCCCAGACGGACCCCTCAGAACTCCACCACCACAGGTTTTGCCTCTCAAGAGCAGTGGCAGAGAAGAAACTCAAAGAGCACTCAGGGTCTTCAACCAATTTAACGTGCAGCCACATCTGTCTGAAAACTGGCTGCTGGGCCCCCACAGTGAAGACTTAAAGGTCAACACGGAGCTGTCTGTACCACTTCTGGGAATTACTGTTGATGAACTGAGGGGAAGATGCTAATGAAATTACCTTCCTGAATGGGTCTGGCTCCTAGTCTATATAT
>NW_026067949.1:42399043-42540349 GCF_014885135.2 Alexandromys fortis
AAAGTTTCTGAAGATCAAGAACCCAGTAGTGGTTCTAACAGGGTTTCTGGCTTAGGGTCTTTTGGAAGTTACATTCAAGCTATTCTCTTAAGAACTGGTCTTTGAAGGCTCGTCGGAGGCCTAGAATACTCTTCTGAGACAAGCATCCAGCATCGATGGAGCATCCAGACAGCTAGCTGCTTTTGGAGGGGAGTCCCCTGGCTTCCGGTAGAAAGGCTCAGTGTGGGACCTAAAAGGCTTTCCCCATGGGCTGCTCATACCTCATACACATAAGGAGGTGACCCAGGGGGCTTTCCCCACAGGCTGCTCAGACCATCATACTCATAAGGAGGTGACCCAGGGGGGCTTTCAAGAAACCTCAACAACTCCGTTATCAATCTCAGGACTCACTCGCTCTCCCTTCGGCTTTGCTCTGTTCCTTGGAATTTCTAGTTGCTGAAAGAGGGGCTGTTTAAATGTTCTCATCTTGGAGACGTGAGAAGCATGCCATGTGATTTAGTTGCCCGATTCCTCATCCTAGCCTACAACATCGCATCAAATACCATACGTTTATAATTGTTTTGCCATTAAAAATAAAAAGCAGTCATTTTGTCCGGCTGACTAGCATGAAGATTAAGGAGGACAGATAGGAAAGATGTTTTAAATCACACAAAGGTAAGGCCAATGTCTTATTTTAGTAATTAATTAAAAATGTTTTGCATCTAGTAGGAATCTATTCTTGCATTTACTTCCTGCTCTTTGTGGGCAACTTTCATGTAATGTATTTTCTCTTTCCTGATGGAAAAATTAATACCTCATTGTAATACTTAATAAGTATAAAAATTAGAGAAACAGAATCACAGATAATTCTGTAATCTATACATAACTTGTTTTTGGTTTGTGAGTAGGTGTGCAATATTAGCATGCAAACATACAAGTAAATACCCATGAGCTTTAACTCTATTATTAAAATATAATTTTAATGGCTGTAACATTCTGAGCAAATATTTCTTGCCTTTTAAATCATTTTTCCTGTTTTTGAACATTTAGTTTTTTTTTACTTTCCTTTTTAAGGATAAACAGTGTAATAAACAGTTTTGAAAAATGCCTTTGTATCTCTGATGTTCACATAATATCTTACGTAGAATTATAGGGTAAACTTTACATATAACTTGTGTTCAAGGTGAAATAAAATCCGTTTGCAGCAGTACACATCATCACTATTTGTCGAGCAGTTTAATCTTTGCTAACAAGGACTTTCTTTCGCTGATAGGCCAGTTTTAATTGTCACAGAAAAGCCTGTGGAAACCGTGTGTGTGTGTGTGTGTGTGTGTGTGTGTGTGTGTGTGTTTAGGGTAGGGCGCTTTAAATTTTTCTTTCCGTTGTGGACAATATTATATAACGTCAGCAGAGGGCGCTAGAAAACCATTTCAGTCTTTGATGCCTCCCCAGACCCTGGAGGCAGGATTTTTCCAACACCCTGTCTGCATCCAGGTGTTTCTCGTCCAATGCTGGCAGCCAACGAGCTGCAGCTTTCTCTGTCTCTCTCTACCTGGCCTGCTTCTCCGGCGTTTGTTTCCGTCAGTGGTGGCATAACTTCATGCTAAACTCTGCCTAGGTTACTGCAGTTTCTCTCTCCTGACCTGAATTGAGGAATACACAATACTTTGCACACACTTAGCAGCTACTTGTGATTTCTCTTCTGTGAGTTTTCCTACTTTCTTTTTCTATGTGAGGCTTGCTGAGTTTTGTATGCACTTTGTAGACCACAGAGAGAGAGTGTGTGTGTGTGCTTTGAGAGAGGGCCTGGAATTCACTATGTAATCCAAGCTGGCCTGAATTCATAGTAATCTTCTGGCCTTGTCTCCTGAGTGGTAGGGTCACAAGGTCACACCACCGTACCTGGTGGGTATGCAGTATACTTTGTTCTTTTGGTCCATTTTTAGTGTGATGACCCCGTGTCTTTCTTGATCAACAGGCAAAGCTTTAGAAATACATAGACTTTGTTTCAATCAACGAGGGAGACTTCCTGGTACAGAAATGCCACAGAATTCCTAAACTGTCACCCAGTTCAGGGTCCAGGAACGCTGAGAATGAATAGCTTATTATTATAACTGCTTCACAATTTGATGTTGATAGAAGAACCTTACCTTAGTACAGGTGACATAACTGGACAGTTTAAGATAAGGAATTCAAATGGAAGTAGTTAGGGAACAGAAAAATATTGACTAAAAGTCCACATTAATGAAGAGTTTACAAGTAAATCCCATAATATTTTTTCCCAAGTGGGCTTAGCAGACCTGTGTGTACCTCGGGAGTGTGTCTTACACAGCAGCAAGGACTCTATGATGCCCCCTCCCGGCTCAGCTACAGCAGCTCGGCTTTATCCACAGCAATCAGCAGCAAGAACTAGGTATTTGAGGTCAAATCTTGTTCTACCTTATGTAGTACAGTCTATGTCCGTGATATATTTATTTGCGAGAATAAAGAAAGAAAATGAATACAACCAACTTTTAAGACACATAAAACTAGCTTGGAACAGATCAGTAGAAGTGTGTGTCGGGGCACAAATAAAGAGCCCCAGTTGACAGAATCAGAGTTTAAGGTTTTATTTTTTTAATTTAATTTATTTTTAAGTGTATGGATGCTTTGCCTGCCTGTATGTCTGTCCACCATGTGTGTGCAGTGCCCACAGAGGTAGGTGTCAGATCCTCTAGGACTGGAGGAGTAGTCGATGGCTGTAAGCGATCACAAGGGTCCTGGGGAACTGAACCGGGGTCTTCTGGAAGAGTAGCCAGTGTTCCTACCCGCGTAGTAGCCATCTCTCCAGTCCTGAGTTTAGCTTTCTTGACAGAGTCCAAAATCATTTTATTCCAAAAGGACAGACAGCTCTGATACTAGGAGTTAAAAAAAAATCAATTCTTGTAACGATGTCTCTGAATTTTAGGAAAGCCCTTAAGTGTTTACCCAGTTATGAAACATGGTCAGTTCAGGTCCTCGATGGCTTGAGAATGTGTGTCTTGTTGACAGCAAGTACTGGAAGTGTTTATTTCCAACCTCTGATGAGTCAGCAAATGTCTCCGTTCTTTTCAGATAAGAAAGTTTAAACTGCATGGTATCAGCAGAGGCCGCTTAAACCTGAGCTCACTAAAGAATTTGCTATAAATGCTATTTGGAATACACAGTATCCAAGCTTCCTTCAGTTACTGAAATGAAGTCCAATCTTGCCTTAGTTCAACTCTGAACCACAGCCAACATCACCCTTTCAAAGAGGAAGCAGGCTGTTTGGCATTCAGTTTTTCCGCAGCTTCCAGATCCTGCATACCAGAGGCAGACGGGTCGGTCGGCTCATCCGACAGTGCCCTCTCCAGTTCTGCTGAGGTGTGCTAGTCAGCGCAGGTGCTGTGCTCCTAGACTGTGGTCTCTGTTTTTGCTGCCTGTTTACTCTGAAGACACTTCAGGATAAAGGCCCTTTCGGTACTGAATCTGAAACAGAGAGGGGAGAACAGGACAAACTGGGTACCTGGAGCTCACCGAACCTACGGGAGGATAAAATGCCCCGTGCACCCTCTTGACTTACTTCGCCATTATTCTCTCCGTCTCCTTTTTCTCTTCTTCATCTAATCTCTGGAGAATGGATTCCAAGAACGAAAAGTGGAAATTAATGTACTGCGCCACCTGAAAGGGGAAAGAGAAGGCTGGATGAGAGAAGAGCCCAGCCAGAGAAAGACACACACGCGCGTGAGCCCCCCACCCCACCCGGAGGCTATCTGCGTCCATACATCACTGCTAATTTCTTCTGTGTCTTTATCCATGAGGAAGATCCGCGCGTTGCTTTTGGATGGGCCTTGCAGAAGCCTCTGCAGCAGTGGGACATCACTCTTCTTTAGTTTTCTCTGCTCTGCAAAGGAAAAGGGAGAAACCACAGTTAAGAGTTAAAATCCTAGAAAAAGAAAGGAGGGTAATTTTGTCTCTTGGTCTTCCTTTGGTTTGTTTTGGAAGCAACAGGAATTGAGAACTCACTCAAAAGTAAATAAATAATAAAAGCAGGAGAGTCATGCCCCACTATCCATGATAGACATGTTCCCAGACCTCAGTGAATACACGTGACGCTGTAGATGCTATATAGTACTGCACATCTGTTTGTTCTACACATATCCATATCCACGATAAAGTTAACTTATCAATTAGTTATAGTAAGAGGGTAACATCCCTAGGAACAATGACAGAAACCATATATATTCTAATGAAACTGTCAGTGTGAGGCCATTACCAACAGGAAAGGAAAAGGCATTTGAAGACGGAGAGTACGGTGCCTCGATTGCTGATCTGAGAACTAAGGCCACACTAAGTGACAAGTGGGGAGGCTGTGTCTACAGAGTGGGTTCCATGGGCACATGGAGGCTTCATCCCAGGAAGGGGAGGGAAGGGCGGCATAAGAGTCTATCACTACACTCTGAGGGCACACGGCTTCAAGCTTGTTGGATTGTCATTTCTGGAAAAATCCATTCAGTACCCTTGGATGATGGTTGACCATGGCTAACTTCAACCATGCAAAGCGAAACTGTAGATAGGGTTAGACTATTGATTAAAATTAAATATGAAACCTTTCCAAGAACTACAAGTGAGCCTCTTCCATTCAATATACGGCCTAACTCAAATAATTTTACTTTTTAGTTAGGTGAAATAATTCTACCTTTTAGTTAGGTGAAATAATTCTACCTTTTAGTTAGGTCACTTAGGCAAAGCTCTAGTCCTACCGAGGGAGCAAGATGGCTCAGTTCTTTACAGTTTTCCTTCTTTCCTTTGTTCATCCTCTCAGCTCACTTAGTATAAAGCCATTTTACAGTTGTTCTTAATTCTTCCCTTTTTTCTACCTCACATTCAATTCCTGGGTATTCCAAGAACTAAACTACAAATGCAGAATTAGTAAGATTAGTTCTTTTCATTATCTGAGGGTTTCATCCATTCAGCCATGAAAATGAGACAAAAGAAATCTGGTATATTCTCAGAATTTCAAATTTCAAACATTACCATAAATGCCTCACCACAAAAGTTCTGGCATTTTGTCAGAGTGGTGCCTCATCTGGGATTTCATTTTAACAGAAGGAAGCACAGAGAAGCCCCCAGTGCCCTCCGGTTCATCTTTCCTTCCCACCTCCCTGTTTTTCACTTCCTTCTTCAGAATAATCAAGTCTGTTTCCCATCTCTGGATTCGATTTATTCTCGTCTCCATTCCAATCCAGTGCGTGCTGATGTCACCCCTCTGACACTTCTGAAGCAACAGGAAGTCCTTGCCATCCTGCTCCCCTCCTCAGCACAGCAGGATCCTCTCCTGACCTTTCCATCGAATGCCAACTTCGTTTCCCACCCTCAGTGCCTTTCATAGTTTACACCCCCAAGTTCTTGCTTCACGATCATCTGGAGCCATTACTGGAAACATAATCCCCCACCGAGCTCTGCACACGGTCTCTTCTGACCAAGAGAGCTCATTCTCTTACAATGTGTCAGACTCGGTGTCAAATAGGGAAGGGTAGGGAAGGGTAAACGAACAAGGTCGGAGAGAAGTGGCAGGCGGTGAGGACCAAAGCTAGGGCAAGGAGGGGAAGGGAGAAAGCCAGGAGCCCAGCACCTCCTGGAGAGCCAGCCCTCCAGGGATGGATTCTTGAAGTTCTGATCTCCACTCAGACAACATCTGGCAAACAAGTGGAGTCCTTTGTATTCTAAACTCTTTGGATGTATTTTTGCTTGGATTATCTTTGGAAACAGAGCAGATACATGGTATTCTAGTACCATTTCTCAGGAAGGGTGTGGGGCTCAATGATTCAGTGTGTGCTTAGCTTGCACCAAAACTCTGGAATTAACAACAATTATAATGAACCCTTGACCCTTTCCTGCCTCTCTTCTGTATTCTGTATCCTCCCTCCCTCCCTCCCTCCTTCCCTCCCTCCCTCCCTTCTTTTTTTCTTTCTTCTTCTTTTCTGTGACAGAATCAAGCACTCTTCTGTCTGTCTTCTTTATGAACTGAAAACGAATGAGCTGGGGCCAGGGACTACATTTTCTTACCTCCTGTTCCAAAAATAATATAAAGAGCAAAATCCCGAGGGCTATTCTCAATCTGTCAATGAAAAAAAAAATGAATAATTAACTGTTTCAGATGATGTTAGGGCCAGCAGTGTCTCTCCTGCCCCTTCCCTGTCAGACATGTCCTCTTAGGCTCCTGCAGGGATCATGCGCATTCCCAGGCTGTGCTGCTCTGAGGAAAATAGCCACCAGAGTTGAACAGATGATGCTGGTTCATAGCCAAGGGCATTTACGTGACTCCATTGGCTTACACACATGCAAGGGACAGCTCAGGTCAGTGACAAGGATTACCTTGAACTTTTGGAGAAGTTGCTTTATTACTTCTTCAGTTCTCATGGTGCTGTTTGTTCTGACCTTGGTTTCTGATCCGAAGGTTGGGGTGAAAATGGATGTCTAAGGGAATAACAACAAAACCATAGGAGTCCTCATGAATCTATCAAACAACAACAGTCAGGATCCTGAACGTGAAACGGATTACGGAATCCTGAGAAGTCATGTTATCACTCCTAATGATGTCACAGAGTTCTCAAATAACCTCAGATTTAATAATAATTATTGCATGAATGATAATACTAAATATTGTATAAAACTATTCTAAGCCCTTCATAAGTATTATTAATTGACTTAATTCCTATAAAAGTAATAAAAATTAATTTTAAGCTATATGATATAAATGTCCCATGTTTAGGGGGCTGAGAGATGACGGGTCAGTGGTGAGAGTGCTTGGTGCTCTTGCAGAGGACTAACTTAAATCTGTGCTACAAAGCATCTAAATAAAGACGAGAAGAAGGTTGTGTTTAAACTTAGTTTACACTTCCTACAGGGAAAGACTGATGAGCGCTAGGCATCTGCTCACAGTGCTCTTATTATTGGTCTAAATTCTAAGTTGAAATAGGTAGTATTGGTAGTGCAGCATTATTCCGCACGAATGGGACCGTAACTTACCTCGTGGTTATAGAAGTGTCCGTTGATAGAGGCTCTATGGCTCTGTCTGTCTTTTCTGTACGCCACTGGAGCCTTCGTCCTCCTTCTCACCAAAGCCGCTTCACTCATGGTCCTATAGAGCAGTGGGGATTCCGGCTCTTCCTCTTCATATGGCTTCAGAGTGCTGTGATAAGACAAATATTCTGGGAAGAATAAAGATCACAAGCCCGTATCATTCAGCTGCCTGTCGTCGTCCATTGTGGGGACCCTGCTTTGCCTTTACTAACAAGGAGGAATGAGATTTCCCGGCTACTGAGAGCGCTGTACTCGCTGCTTGGCTTGTACTGGCCTATCAGGTGCTGCGTGAGATTGGTCAAGCAGCAAATGGTGCTGGTGAGTTATGTCTCATAGGGTTCACGTGGTCACATGACTGGCATTTCCACTCTAATCTCTTTTTATTGGGGGTGTAAATGATACACAATTTTAGCATGGAAGACCTGGAAAACCCCGTTTTTCTGACAGTCTGGACTAAGACAGGTAATATAAATGCATGGTGAGTTGAGGAGTATTTATAGGAATAGAATACTTCCAAGTGATGGACCAGGCCTGCATCCCTGTTTTGTCCCGACATCAAGTTTATTAGACCTTTCCCAAGAAGACAGATCTTGGAACCTTAGTGACCCTTTAATGCCATGGAAGCGTTCTTGAGAAGTCATTCTCACGGAATGCTGAGGCTTAAGAGAATTTCTTCCTAAGTTTCCTGAAAGTAAAGCAGCAATATGCTTTGGGCTAGTGGCTGCTGCTGATGTACCACATGAGCAGCGCAGTGACGTAAGTTACCATCACGTGAGCAATGTGGTGACGTAAGTTACCACCTGAGCAACTCAGTGATGTAAGTTACCCCCACATGAGCAATGTAGTGACGTAAGTTGCAAGGCCCTTGGGAATGTTTAAGAAGCACATATATATGAGTTCTTCAGGTAGTACTGAGTATGAGGTAAACATTAGGGAATCATGCTTTATGTTGTTGAAAAATAAACCACATTGCTAACACTTTGGTACTGACCTTCTGGGGAATGCCTTCCTTCAGACAGCAAGACTTGGCTCCCGTCCAGCTCACTGATACGATAAAGGTCATCAAACTCTCCCCAGCGAGTCATCCTCCTGAAAAGTAACAAGTTCTGTCATTGAGACTAATTCCATGTGATGGTCTCAGGTTTACAATGTTGGTACTATAGTTGTGGGCCTTGGTAGGTAGATGTGTGATCCAAATCTAAAACAACTTTATCATGTTACAAAGATTACAGTCATACCATAGTGATAAGCATGTTTTAAACACACTCTGTATATTTTTGGAGCAAAACAATTCACTAATATACTGAAATGCAAAATTATGTAGATTCTGTAAAAGAGATGCTCAGATAGGCTTGGTAGAAACCAATGCGAGCCACTGATACACAGATATCTCATAAGGTTTTAGAGGAATTTAGATACAAAAATGTCATTTATACTCATGAATCAAGTTCCCACAGCATTAAAATAATTATATAAAATGGTTCTAACATGATAAGATATGGTACTTATCTTTGGGCCTAAACTGTTTTGAAAATATAATTTACAAAATGGAAATGTATGAAAAATTCTCTATTAGAAAATTATCTCATGTAGGATATTAGCAAACTTCAAAACATTCTAGTGTCCAGAATATATGAAATGTAACAGCTGTTTATTTTACATCAGACTAACATTCTTTTTTATTTTATTTTATTTATCTGGCCTTAAATAAGTTAGTTATGCATCCTTTTTTGGCCTCAGTGTCCTCCCTTATAAAATGGGGATAATAACAGTATGAGGTAGGGTAGAATTGTTGGTAGGATTTTAATGTGTTAATTTCTGTAATATCCTTGAAACAATCCCCACTTATAGTTAAGCACTCGCTAGCTATCAAAAATATTATCAGAATAACCCCATCCTCAGTGGCACCATCACCACCATCACTGCCATCACCACCACCATCATCATCTTCATCATCATCACCACCACCACCATCATCATCACCGTCACCACCATAACCACCATCATCATCACCGTCACCATCATAACACCATCATCATTACTGTCACCACCATAACCACCATAACACCATCATCATCACCACCATAACCACCATAACCACCATCACCACTATCATCTTCATCATCATCACCACCACCACCATCACTGCAGTCACCACCGTCTAAATTCATTTCAAGATGGATCAGGCACAATTTGGGTTCCAGTGCATTTCTGGACCTCTCGAGGCAAATGGACACTATTATTTGCAGGAATATTTTTTTGTCCTGTGTTGTTGTCCATAAAATCTTTTATAGTATGAACGCCGAGTATTTCCACTTGGGGTGTCTGTGACTCTACCCAAATGTCCCTGACTGTCGGTTTGAATGATCATGTCCCCAAAGGCTCACGTATTTGAAGACCTGGTCCTCTATTGGTTTGGGGAAGTTTGGGCAAGTGTAGGAAGTTGAGTCTTGCTGGAGGGAGAAGATCACTGAGATTTGAGGATTTGTAGCTTTATGCTGCTTTGTTTGCTTGATCTCTCTCCCTCCCTCCTTCTTCTTCTTTCTTCTTCCTTCTCTCTCTCTCTCTCTCTCTCTCTCTCTCTCTCTCTCTCTCTCTCTCTCAATCTCTCTCAATCTCTCTCTACTACCTGTGTGTACATGACAATGTGATCAGTCAGCTTTCTGTTCCTGTAGCCATGTTATACCTTCCTCGCCATGATGGACTTTATCCCTCAGGAAACAAAAGCCCAAAGGAACGTTTCCTTCCTTAAGTTGCTTTAGGTCATGACACGTTATCACAGCAATGGGAAAATAATCAACACACTGACGAAAAAGCTCTTATAAACGTAGCCGGCACTGGCAAAACAAAGCTTTCACTCTCCTCTGGACCTTGGAATTCTCTTGAAGTCTTTAAACTCTTATTTGATTTACAGCGCCCATAAGAAGGACATAATGTGATCATAATGTATTTGTTAATACAATTTAGAGCAAACTCTACTATGCGGAAATATTGTCAGTTAAAATATACGTCACAAAGAGGAGGAACTATTTACATTAGCAGTCCGGGTGTCCACCCACACTCTATTCGTATGACACATAAAATTAAACATCTTCAACGTACAGCTTATTAGCAATCTAAAGTAGTTGTGCTTGATCACTGTTGAATGGGAACTGGATACCAATGAGAAGTTAAAACTAAAAGGCAAAGCGACCAGGTGCTGTTTCCAATGGGGAGAACCGAAGTTCTACAAATAATGACCACTTATGATTCCCATAGCTGGTCAGTGATTCTGGCCGATGTGACAGCCACCCCCTTACTTTTCTCAGCTTGTTTTTGTTTTATTTTTTGAAACAATCTTTTTTTTTTTATTTTACATACCAATCCCGGTCCCTTTCCCTCCTCTCCACCCCCTCCGCGACCTTCATCTCACCCCACCTCCCAAACACTCCTCAGAGGAGTGGGGCCTCCCATGGGGAGTCAGTCCTTAAATTTTTGCACTATGGTGGTGCCACGTCAATACAGGGGCTGAAAAACAGCTCAATATATTCATTTTGCCTCTTTTCTTCATGGCACTCCTTGCCAAAGTCAAAAGCTACAACCTCACAGTTTGGGGCTGTGTAATTCAAGCACATTACAAGAGCAACCATTCCATGTGCTGTGCATATGACCAAACGTATGGGCAGTCGGCCACACCTTTCAAGCAAGAAGCAGCTAGAACTTTAGCATCAAGCAGTTGAGCATGTCCAAACACGGAACAGTTTGTGTTGCTCTGACCAAACACCAGGAAATGTACCAGGGGCAAATCTAAACACTGGGAAGGGGCTGTAATCTTTTGCAAAACAAAATGGAGGTAGAAATTTGATAGGCAAATAGAATGCAGCCACTTCTCTATTTATAGCACAAGAAAAAAAAACATTATTGATGCAAATCAAATATGCACCTGTTCACAACTTGCTCTTTATTTCCTTCTGCCATGACTTGTCTAAATTATGCCAATACTGACTTTAGAAAGAATTAAAAATAGAAATGAAAACCAGCAAAAGCAAAAGTAACCCCAATGAGTCACCCCTTCTCTGTTTCATTTTAAACACACAGTTTCTTTCTGCAAGGAAACATTTGGCCGAGATATGAGAGATCAAAGTCTTCCTTTAAAGTCATTTCCATACACACAGAGCTCAAACAAACCGATTTATTTTTAAGCCTCCGCCATTCCCATTTGGCTAGTACTTTCTCAGTGTGACTCATTTCTGGTACGATTAAAGCGAGCCAACATGGCAAGAGTGGTAATTTTTCTCAAAGGATGAATGAACAGATACCCAATTGGAGTCCTTACAGCTGAGCCCACATTGTCCACGTCCTTCACTGTCCACTAACCCAGGGGGGGACAGCAAATCTGAGCAGTGGGGTTGTTATGTCCATAGACACACAGTATGGGAAAAAAAATGAGAGAAGGCTTGGAATAAGGGAACGGTCGAATTCTTTACACAATTTAATTGAGGCACATAATTTAAAGGAGTCACCTGAAAGGAGGTGACCAAGGGAAGATACTCCGAGGGTGTCTGTGTATCGTCAGAATCAGAGACTGGGCAGAGCCGTTCCGTCTTCCTGAGCCTTCCTACCTGAATGCTCTGCTGATTGCACCAGGCTCTCTTGACTAATCAGTCGCAACCACAGAATGCTATCATGCTCGTGTGTGTGTGTGTGTGTGTGTGCATGTGTGTGTGTAAGAGAGAAAGAGACTGAGAGAGAGGCAGTCTGCATGCATTGTATACATAAGGGGTGGGATCTCTTCCTGCTAATTCTTACTCACTAGAAAAATATGGTTCACCACACAAGCATTTTTATAATGTTCTAGAAAGTCTTGTTTCTACGGTAAAGGACAGGTCAGTGCCCGTTGTGTTAGAGTAAATGTCTGGTTACTATGGTGAATCACAGGCTTTTGCAGTTGTCCAGCTGACCTTCCTCAATTTTAAATAATGAGAAACAATGTCTGTCTTGCTTCCAGGCTGTTAAGGCTTGAACGGGAAATGTACTCCATAGACTCATGTGTTTGAGCACTTGCACCCCATCTGCTAGTACTGTCTGGGGAGGCTGTGAAGTCATTGAGACTGTTTCTAGCTTGCAGAAGTATCTTCCTGGGGGACAGACCTTGAAGACAACTTGATCAGAGCTCCCTACTACTTGCTTTGCTGAGATAGGAATCAGCTGTGGCTCAAGTTCCCACTGCTAAGGATGGAGTCGCGTCAGCTGCCATGCCTTCCCTGCCAGGATGGTCCTCACATCAGAAACTGTAAGCCCAAATAACCCTCCGCTCCTTTATGCCGCTCCTGCCATGTTTGGCTATGGAGAGAAGGGCTCCTAACGTACCAGCAATGTTCTCAGGGAAAACAGGCTCTGCAGAAGACGCACTGTGGAGGGACACTTCACAGTCCGCTGCAGCATATGAAAGAGCATCATCCTAACCACCCTGTCACCCTCAGCTCCTAAGCTCACCCCCAATTCCAGTATTTTTAATTCAAAACTAGTATTTTATATTTGAGAAATTAAAAGGTATCTTTGAATAGCTATTAGAATAATGGTTTCGCAGGCCAGCAGAAGTGCCTTCTACCTCCTTGACATTTGTATCACTTTAATGTCTCAATCTTAGGAAGTTTTAATGAATCAAAAGGGAAGAAAATGCAGCACCAGGTGTTGGCTTCCTAGAGAACTTTGCCATGAGTTCTTAGAAAGGTGTGACATATGATTGCTAATTTTGTGGGTTCATATCATGTATAGTTTTTTTTTAAAGCAAGGCTTGATCGCTCTTAAATGCTGCTTCCAGTCATTTGAGTGGTCAGCCCTGTCAGTCATCTCGTATCTCTGGGATGCGGGTCGGCATCAGCTGCCCGAGGCTGTGGTTCCATTTGTGTTCACAAGCACCATGTCCTGTGCCCATCCGCAGCCCTTTGTGTGGATGGGAGAGCGGCGAGGGGAGGCAGATGGGGTGAGGTGGTTGTCACACAAAACGTGTGCAATTTATTCAATTCATTTGATCTTATTCCCCCTCACCCACGCTTCCTTTCTCCATCGTTCATATTTCCATATCCCTCCTTCTCCTGCCTCTCTTTCACTCCTTTCTCTTTTCTTCCCTCCTTTCTTCCTCTTGGTGCTGGGCACTGGGATGCAAACACAGTTCAAGATGCATTCCTAGAAACTCACACGGGAGGTGGAGGACAAGACGTGTAAAGTCCAATGGACCGCATGCCCTGGAGGTGCCAAAGAAAAACTGTGAGTGTGCTCAGTAGAGACTGAGGGATCAGGAGAAGGCTTTGAGGGGGCGAGTCAGGTAACTGGCTATCGGTGAGCAGGCTGACTTCCGGGCAGGCTGAGTGAGGAAAATAAGAAGCTACACTATGTGTTTAGGGTAAAACGTTCAGCCTCAGTTCAAGCATGAGGTTCGAGAAATGTTGGAAAAATAAAATCATGGTGGGCCATGAGTATATCCTCCAAAGGGGTACCTAGTTTTCCTTAAGTACTATCAAAGATCAGACCATGCAAATGGACCATTCTGGTAGCTGTCTCTCCTTTTTCTCCTCTGGTAGAACCCTATCTTCTCCAGTAATGGGTGGGAGGACAGGAGGTTTGAAGAGAATCATAGTGGTCCAGGTGTTTCAGGAGGGAGGGGAGATGGGAATGAAAGAGAAGAAAGGAAGCCAAGTCATTTTACGATAACTAGAATAAATATTAATTTTCAAGAAAAATTAGAAAGGATAATGACAGAACACCACCCAAGTATAGACATCCAAGTATAGTTGCATCCACCCACCAGGGAGCTGTTCTGGGCAATGCACTTCAAATGCACTTTGCTGTGCCCAGCTAAACAGTTCTGCTTGTTCTGGACATGAGCAGAATTCAGTCTCCTCTCGAGAAAACAAGAAGAATCCTTTGTTCCCAGGAATGGACAGATTTAAGCTTTCTTCCCTGTTTTTGATGGTCAGGTCGTGACTATTCAAATCTTACTTTTCTATCTTCTTTCTTTTAGTGAGCAGATGCAGTCTTCTGGGAGAAGCACTGGGGCAGAAGGGCCCATGAGCCTAGGCTCTGGAGCCCAAGGGGACAGTCCCTTTGGTGCTTCCAGGTAGTTAGCTAGGGATCATGCATAAATTCACCTAGCCTCATAGACATGGTTTCCAAATGTCCAGTTAATGGCAATGGTATGAGACTGTCCATAAGCATTCATACATAGCTATAAGTAACCTACGCTAAGAGCACAGACCACGAAGGCAGACAGCGAGGCCCTCTAAGGAATTACAAAGGAGGACAGCTTACCCTTTCCTGGAAAATGTTTCTGTTGCCTTCAACAGATCAAAAGAAGAGACTTGCTTCTCATCTTGTATTTTCAGCTGTATGGGTCGTTTCACTCCCCAGAAAATGTCCAGCATCCCTTCAACAATCAGTTGTCCGTCTTCAGTCTAAGGAAGAAGCCGTTATCCGCAGTTAACTGTTTTTGCGTCATTTATAGAAAATTAAATGCTTTAACTGAAGATGTAGAAAGCAAGTCTGTAGGAGGTACTTTTAGGTTTAAAATCCCCCGGGATGGATTATTTGGCTTCTCAGCCTATCTGTACCACAATTCTAATTTTGAAATAGCCATTTATTTCTAAAACAGTATACCTGGCAAAATAAGCCCGTGTCTTTGGCATGTCCACAGATGGGCACAGTGCATTAACGGCTTTCTGAGCTCTGGCCCTTGGATTAAGTGGCATTATATTGCTTTAGCTCCATTTAATTTAAAAGGTATAGCAGATTTAAAAACTATACTGAATTAGAAATCAGAATAGTTACTAAGAGCCTTAGTTGTTTGAATTAGCAGGAATAATTTAAGTCATAAAATTATGCAGAACAAAAGAAAGACTGCTTACTAGGAAGGTAATGGTAAACACCTTTAAAATCAGCAACCAAGAAGGGAGCCAGAGACATCATGCTCTGGCCTCCTCATGTGTGAACATGGTACATATGCTTACACACTTGCATACTCATGTGCATGCAATACACACCACACACACATACACAAACAATTAAGAACGTATTTCTGAAAAAATAATAATTTCTGAAGTACTCCTTCAAATGGAAATAGTATACATAACAAAAGGAGTAAATGCGTAAGTGAAGAAAAATTAGCAAATGGATATGATTTATTTTGCAAATACCTAAAGAAGTGTGAAAAACAAAGCAATTCTCATACAATTTATTTTCAAACCTATCTTCTCTTTTAGATTTAACTATCTTTTCATTAAGCAATATATTACAGTTATAGAAACTTTGAGAGTATAGAAACTAGAAAGTTATAAAGTCATTGGTTATTATGAAAAGCCAACTTTTAGGCAATTTAAATTGCTGAACTATTTCTCTAACATTTTAATAATAACATTTAAAACTGTTGACATTATAAGATAGCATACATTGGCTGGAACTGAACTTGTTCATTTCAATGAACACATCCAACTCGACCTTACAGATCCAGCATGACTTGCTATAACAACACCACACTGGTGGATACAAGCATACCGTCACATTTTCTCATGGCAAATGGTGTCACAGTGCACCCTTCTCCACACACACGTGGTGCTTCAAATGTCAGAAAATAGTGGACTTACTGTTCATAACATTATCCATTATCGAGCCATACTCCATTTTAAAACAGGAAGCAGTTGTGCCCTTTTTTTTTTTGTATACTTTCCTGCGCCAAAAAATGCTTAGAAACCTGCAGGCATGTCAGAACTACTATTTTGTGAATTAGTCTAAACATGAAAAGTCAGAATAAATTGGAGATTTACCTGCTTCTTTAGACCACACGTGTCCCTAGGTTCTAGACTCACCCTGATTCAGCAACACGCTTAGAGAATCTGTTTCCTGTGAATCAAGCTGCTGCGTTTCTTTAGTGGGCTTACCTGTCCATACAAAATATGCAGATTTTTCTGGTTCTCATAGAAAACATTATAGGCCTCCAGTAAAGAGTTAAGTTGTTCCCTAAATAAATAAATAAATTCAGTTACAATCAACCTTAAGTCCTAGATTGTGAAACACAATAATAGTACTTTTACTTCATAAAAATGCAGGATGAAAAAAAAAACGCTTCAGAGGAATTGATACCATTCTGCCATTTTAAGTTAAGGTACGCCAAGGGAATGAGAAGCACTCTTAGAACATGAAGACATTTTAATATGCTCACTCACAAATAAAATGTATGTGTGGCGGGGGTGCCAGAGGGCAACGAAAGGCATGTGTGTGGCTGGAGAGCTTGTTTGTTTCACAGCAGTTAGGCCCCAACACTAAGCATGTGGTATTATGGTCCCCGTTGATGTTACAACAATGGTCAGTGAACGGCTTAACTAATGTTGGCTGTTCTAGAGGAAGCTCAGATAACAGGTAGACGCTGTGGGGACACAGGTTCCTGCCATGTCTCCGCCCTTCCAGAGGGCAGTCTTCACATTCGGAGAGGCTTACCACCTCACCTAGATTACAGAAATGGCCTCCTACAAGGCTTCTTATGTCTACTGTGCATTCTTGACAACAGGGATTATTTTAATTAAAATAATCGGCCAATAACTTGGCCATCTTTCTCCTTTGCGCAAAATTCTTCAATGTCTTCTCAGAATAGGATTCAACATCCCATTGTCATGGCGACTTGAGAGAGTAGGTTTGGTTTAGTCTTCTGTCAGCCTGATCGCTCTTCCCCACACTTTCTGGATGTCTCTTGAATACTCCGGGTCTCAAGGCTTTGAACTTGCTGACTGCTCAACTGGAATGTCCTCTGCTTCCATCACACTGCTAGCTCAATCGTTCATCTTCTTTAAACATTTAATCAAAAGCCACCTATGGGGACTGGAGAGATGACTCAGTGGTTAAGAGCACTGCCCGCACTCCAGAGGACCTTGGTTCTTTCTTGGCACTGACACGTTGGCTAACAACTGTTCATTACACCAGATCCAGAGGACCCAATACCCTCTTCCACAGCTTCCACAGACAATTCATGCACCTGATGCACAGACATGCATGCACGAAAACACACATACACATAAAACAAAAGCAAAATCCTCCACCCATTTTTTAAAAAGCCACCTATGTAAGGAAGCTTTCTTGACCACCCATTCTAAATCTTCTTCTCTCCCAACATTTCATATCTTATGTTCTTCCTTCACTTCTGTCTCCGAGGTATCCTCTAATGCTCTATAAATTTGATTTCCTGATTTACTCCTGCTCTCCCTCACTTCCTTTCTCCTCTTTTTTTTTTTTTTTTTTTTTTTTTTTTTTTTTTTTTTTTTTTTTTTGAGACAAGGTCTGTAATTCAGTTTGTAGACCAGAAACCACCTGCTTCTGCTTCTAGAGTGCTGGGATTAAGGGCATGAGCCATAATGTCCTGCTATAAATTTGACTTTTCAATTGTGTGCTCTGTCTTTTCCTCCAGAACGAAGCTCCTTGAGGGAGGGAATGGCTAGAAGTTTTTTTTGTTTTTTTTTTTTTTTTTTTTGTCTTCTTCAGATTTTCTGTATTCCTGTGTCTCAGTCAGGGTTTCTATCACTCTGACAAAACACCATGACCAAAAAGAAAGCTGGGGAGAATAGGAGTTATTTGGCTTACACTTCCATATTGCTGTTCTTCTCTAAGGAAGCAGGACAGGAACTCAAGCAGGGCAGGATCCTGGAGGCAGGTGCTGATGCAGAGACCACGGAGGATGCTGCTTACTTCCTATAGCTCCCTCAGCCTGTTTTCTTATAGAACTCAGGACCACCAGCAACCCAGGGATGACCCCAGCCTGTTTTCTTATAGAACTCAGGACCACCAGCAACCCAGGGATGACCCCAGCCTGTTTTCTTATAGAACCCAGGACCACCAGCAACCCAGGGATGACACCAGCCTGTTTTCTTATAGAACCCAGGACCACCAGCAGCCCAGGGATGGCCCCACCTACAATAGGCTGGCCCTCCCCGTTGATCACTAATTGAGAAAATGCCTTACAGCTGGATCTTATGGAAGCATTTCCTCAACTGAGGCTCCTTCCTCTCTGATGACTCCAGCTTGTGTCGAGCTGACACAAAACCAGTCAGTATACCCTGGTAGTATTGGTGCAGAGTAGGCTCCCATAATAAGATAAACTTTGATTCAGTAAAATTATCAGAATCTTCTCTTCCTAAGAAAACCAATAGTAGCAAGATAAAGGAGATAATGCTTGTTTAAAGTAAATCTATTTATCAAAAACTATTCTATATCATTTAATTTAAAGTATCTCATTGTCCATATTTCCTCGATCCTCAGATACTGTTGCCATTCATATAAGCAAACAGGCTCTGAGAGCAGTCACTTCGGTATCGCTTACTGAATTTTCCTGATGGTTAGGATAAATACTTGTTCATCGTAAGTTGATATTCAATGAACACTCACTGAACACTGAACAACAGGCTTTATGTACATTGTTTCTACATGTTGGAGTCTTATAGCCATGCTTTTTACTGACTTTTCCTCACTTGCAATTCCCAATGTGACATTTCCAAAGGTCCATATAGTCTATACAATGGACACAGAAAAAAATCCCAGTGAAGGCCTCCAGGCCACCATTCCATTTCCCAAACAGTTAAAAATTTAATATTAATGAATATTTCTGCTCTACATTTCTCTGGCTACACTGATTGTCCCTGGGGGTCATACCTTAACATTGTCCTCCCACTAAAGATCCCAAGAGCTCTTTATGGGCTCTTATTCTTTATGCCAGAGCAGCACAGAGAAGCGGCAGGTTCACTAAGGATGCAAGTCCTGATGTGCTGAGCTCAGAGCACCATTATGGAAGCGTACGAAGCGTTATAATCTCACTTCCTTAGCTTCTGCTTCTGGCCAAACCCCAGTATGTAGCCCGGCACAAGTCTTTGGAGCATCACCCAGGACCAGGCAATGGAAACGTTCAGTCCCTGAACAGACTCTGACCAAATCCTCTCACACCAAAGCACGTCTCCAAATGACTTGGGGCGCTGCCAACCCCTGGCCCTGGGATGCTTGCTTTTAGTAAGTGAATTTACGATGGCATCTAGCCACACTAACACATTTGCTTACTGTCTGTCGTTGCTTCTGAGATCTAAAAGCAGCGGAATGTCTCCGACGGCAACCATATGATCCACGCACTCTGAAATAGTTAGAATTTGCTCTTGGCAGAGGAACCGTGCCAACCCACACTCCACTGTGCAACACGGGGTGACAAGAGACCACAGAGTTTTCCACATTTACCTCACTACAAGCGGCATCTTTTTGATTGAGTATTAAGGACGCGTTGAAGGATTTGGGCGCATAGAAGAAGACTTTAACTCAGGAAACTAAAGCGTTTAAATTAATTTTGCAAAGCGAGTAGTAAAAGGTAAAATCCGGAATCCTAAATCTAGAAATTATATGAAAAACCACAGCGATGGTGAATGCATTCAACAAGGGCTTTTTAAAACGGTATGCATCTTACCAGAAAGGGGATTTTAGAAGGTGTTAGATTATGGGCCCAATGAAGGGATGGGTGGACACGACACTGGGAAGAAAGGTGAGCCTGAGATGCATGAGGCTGATGAGTTGAAACGAGGGGCATAAAGAGATAAAGAGTCACAGCCATCGGTTCTCTGTGGCTACTAACTCTGACTAAGCATGCTAACAGAAAGGCTGAACTAATGGCCGTTCATTCTGTCAGCACCACTGCGCGAGTGAGAAAGAGGCACAGTTTGTTAGTCCCTATCTGACACAGACCAGTTGGCCAGCACAAGGCCTCAAACAAAGCTCTCAAACAGTAGCACAGAAAGGGGCTACCCATCTGGTCCTTTTTCATGAACTTGGGATGTCTGGAAGACACAGAGACAGCAAAATAAATAAATAAATAAATAAATAAATAAATAAATAAATAAATAAAAAGATTAAGACACTTTTGAATGAGTCATCAAATCTTGCCTTTCTGGGAAAAATTTGTGGGATTTTTGGAACATAAAATATTAAATCACAGTACATTACATGGGTTTTTAAGAACATCTTCACACATTATATGAAGGAAAAGGTATTTTTATTAAACTGAGAAATGCCAAACTTTTTATACAGACTGAACTTCTAACTGAAGGAATTGATGGGGCCATCAGCTTCCACCCAGAAACTGGCAAAATCCAACCATGGCATTGCAGGTTGGGGACACTGGGAGGTGCTGACGCATGCCTAGGATTCTCTACCATGGGTTAGGGAAGAGAGTAAGCCAGGAAGGAACTGGCAAGGGGAGGAAGGATGCTAGGGGCACCTATCCCTCTGCTTGTCTTTAATGAGTTAAAAGCCTACGTGGGTGAACCGTAAGATGCTAAGGCGTATACGCGAAGGAACTGTAAATACTAAGGTGTACTTTGTACCTTGTGGCCAGAACTATAGCTGCTCAGCAGATGGGAGCCACCCACATTCTGACGTGTGCCATCGATAATGACCCTAGCGAGAAACGAGTTCCTCTTTCTTATCATTCCTCAGCTGTCTAGAGGAAACACTTATTTGATTTGTAAACTGTAAAAAACACAGGCAAGAGACAGGATAACGGCTGGGAGGGAGTTTAGCTTCCTATCCAGAGACACATGGATCTCAAATCTGGGTTGCATAATAATAATAATAATAATAATAATAATAATAATAATAATAATAATAACAACAACAACAATAATAATTCCCCTTTGCTTTTCCGATTGTTCACAGCAGCATTACGTGGCTCTTCTATGCTTTTCCTGGAAGCCAGTGAGCCCTGTTCCATTGTTGCTCCTTCTAACTCGTGCTCAATGAACAAAGTACAGAGATTGTCACATGCTGTGACACAGCATGACCTTCAGAGTCTACCATGTACCAAGTAATGTCCATGGCCATGCTTGGCTGTGCCCCCTACGTCAGTGGCACTCTCTGGGAGGCGTGTTGAAAAGTGTTGATGGTTCCATTTGGTGATCTTTGTGGATCCTCCCAGAGAGCAGCTGTTCTCTTCAGCACACACAAACCCTCTACCCTTTTTCACACATTTAGTTTTCTTTTCTCCATTGACTCTGTTCATAATGTTAAATTTTAGCGGTGGGATTATTTAACAGTTTTATATAGTCAATTCAAACACCTTAATTTAAAACATTCCATATGCTTTATAAAACAATCAGAAAGTAGGGACGGCTGGAGGAGGGGGCCAGAGAGATGGCTCAGTGGTTAAAAGCACTGGCTGTTCTTCGAGAGGTCCTGAGTTCAATTCCCAGCAACCGACACATGGTGGCTCACTGCCATTTATAATGAGATCTGGTGCCCTCTTCTGGGGTGCAGGTACGCATGCAGGCAGAACACTTGTACATAATAAATAAATAAATCTTAAAAAAATTTCTTCATGCATATGTATGAAAAATTTGAATAAATGTTTAAACATGTTTTTAAAAAAGAAATTAGGGGATGGAGAGATGGCTCAGAGGTTAAGGGCTCTACCAGAGGACCCAAGTTTGGTGTCAAGCACCCAGATCAGGTGACTCACAGCTGTCTGTAACTGCAATTTCAGGGGCCCTGAGGCCTCTGGTCCTCATGGGCACCTGAGTACACACACACACACACACACACACACACACACACACAACTAGGAATTAAACATATGACATAATGAATTGACTCCTGCCACGATTATTGTTTTGTGGGTTGTAATGCTACACACTTTCCAAGCTGTGCATTTAGTGTTTAATGTATTCATGATTTTTCATAACTGACATCCATAATTTATAGTATAAATGGCTACCTGCCTCTGGAAAGGCAGAATCAGGAAATATGAGAATAACAAAAAATAAATCCTTATTAAGCCAGCTAACCCTGACGTCATCCTAAAGCACTGATGTCCGCAAGCACTGGTAAAATTCTCGGGACCCACTTTACCCTTCCCTACTATCCACTGGAATCCCAGAATTGAAGTCGCAAACTTTAGCAAGGCCCTCCAGAGAAGAAAGCTTGGGGGCCAGGTCTCCTTGCCTTGGGCCTCTTTTTCTGGCTGCTAGTTGAAGAGAGAATGCCTCTCCACCTGGCAGACAGACCTTCCACAGCTTAGCAAAGTAGGTTAGTCACATTTCCATTGCAAATGAAGGGATTGGGTTCCAAGCCTGAAAGCTGGGGCAGGGGGTGGGGAGGGGGGGACAGAGCTGGGGAGAAGAGGGCCATCTTGACAGAAGCAAATTTTGCCTCTCTTGATGGCAGAGTCCTGTGCTAGGGCACGTGCATCAAGCCCCTCTCCTCTTCAAAGAGGAAGAATTCCTGCCTGCTCAACACACTCCATGCTAGAGTAATAGGAGCTGTCCCTGGTCAGGGGTGGGGAGGTGGGGAACTGGGTGATAGATGAAAGAAAGGCTCCAGATATTTTAACCATGCAAACTACACTGTATGGGAGGCCTCTTGCTACTTGGAACCATGTTACTAAGCTGTACAAGGTGTGGACAGGATAGAAAGATGGAACCTTATTCTGTAGCCCAGGTTGACCTAGAACTCAGGCACTCAGGAACCTCTGTTGCTGCCCCCTCAGTTTTAGGCTTTTAGGCCTGCATCTGACCCTCTCTCTCTCTCTCTCTCTCTCTCTCTCTCTCTCTCTCTCTCTCTCTCTCTCTCTCTCTCTCTCTCTCTCTCTCTTTCTCTCTCTCTGGCTGCCAACAGGATCCGCTTTTGGATCCACTCTTTTACATCAACACTGAGAACTCAGATAGTATTAGCTTTTAAAAGAGGAGGAGGTTTTTTACAGGGAGATCAACAGTTCAGAGATGTACTCATTCCGACTAGAGCTACACTAATGATTATGTCTAATGACTCTAAACATGTATGTACATTAAGAAAGAGAGATGCACCATCATGCTACCCTCGTTATGAAAACAGTGTCTGGGGATGGGACTTGTGACGTCAAAGTCATGTCATGAATAAGGTCTGCGAGGTGGCCGCTCCTGTACTCATTTCTATCCAGAGGACTCTGGCGGGGGACAAAGAGCAACAGTGGTGTAGAAGAAGCAGGGTCCAACCTGGAACAAAGCTCTGGGGCTTTGATGAGAATTGACTTTCTAGCAGGGGGCAAGGAAAGAAAACAAAACAAAACACCAAGAAGGCCATGTGAAGGAGGGTAAGATTTCTGAGAGGGACACACGATTCTGTGGTATGGTGCTTGGGAAGAAGGCGTGAGAGAGGCGGCTCGGGAAGGCTGGGATGGTAAACTGGGGCCTCGGGAATGGGAGCACACAACCAGAGGAAGAGTGAGGGAGAAATCCCAGGCAGACACACACGTGTCCCGAGGGCAGGGCTAAACTTGGCACTTCTGAAGGGAAGGAAAAGAAGGGATTCAAAGAAGCTGTAGAGTTCCTGTGGGCCTCTGAGGCTAGACTGAGGGGGGGACATCTTGCTCTGAGCACAGCAAGAAACCTTTGGGGGGTTTTGGCAAGATACTGGGGCTTACATAAGACAGAAACATTTGGTAGCTCAAACATTTGGTAGGCCTCAGGGGGAGGCTGTTGTAGCTGCCCAGGCCAGGGATCAGTGGCCTTCAACTGTGCAGGGCTGTTGGGGCTTGGGAGTGGAGATGATGGGCTGGTGGAGAGCCCAGAGAATGGTCCCTAAGGATGCTTCCCTCTCACCCTGGTGTGCGCTTATATTTCAGCTTTTTCTAAAACAGGGCTTAATGGAAAAGTTTGAAAGAAAAAAAGTCACTTGAAAAGTAAACATGGCTGTGCCACACATCACTGGACATTGTTTGGAGAGGCACACGTGTGTTGTGAAACAATGTCCTTTGTGTGTGGAAGGTGACGGACTTTGTGCCTACTAGGAATGCAGACCAAAGGTGGCTTCACACTCGAACGCCCTGCTCCTTTTGGTGGGGGAAGCGATCCAACTATTCTACCTAATGAAGTCTTCCACTTGCCACCCGGAAGCCCTCCAGCCTCACAGGCCTGGGAGAGTCCTGCTGGAAGGTAACTCTCAGGCCACTGGTGTGATCAGGGGCCGCTGACATAAGCAGGCAGGAGGTCCAGTGGGAGCTTTCTCCCCACATAGCCTTACAGCCATGGCCACTGAGTGTTACCACCACTGTAACCGGCTTTGTTCACAGGATCTGACTGCTGAGTCTTCTAGTTTTCAAATAAATACACTAACCAACTGTCCCGCTGTTCTGAGTAACACCCACCTGTCACTCACACGATGTCCACTGAGCATAGAACCTATCTAACCATATCACCTGCTTCACTTACTGTCTGTAACTGGCTATCTGCCTGTCACCCACACGATGTCCACTGAGCACAGAACATATCTAACCAGATCATCTGCTTCCCTTAGCATCTCTAAATGTCTATTTACAGCTCTTTGAGAAAACCTTCCAATCCTTATATGGCACCCTGTCCTGCGTGGTCCCTCTTCTGCTTTCCTTCTTGGTGTCCTTGTAAGAGAGACTTTCAGGTCTGGAGAGGTGGCTCAGAGCTTAAGAGCTCTGCTCTTCCAGAGGACCCAGGTTTGATTCCAAGCACTTAATCACAGCTTATAACTCCATTCCCAGAGAATCTGATGTCTTCTCCTGGCCTCTGCAGGCATCAGGATTGTACGCTGTGCACAGACAGGACATCTGTGCACTATAAATATCTCTCATGTGCCCTGTACCGCAGCCGGTGGAACCATTTGCTTGCTCTAACTCAGTGGCCACTGGATTCAGAGGCTTCCTGCACCAGATACTTCTCGGCCCTGATTCTCTAAACTGCCCTTAGCTCTCCCCCTAGTCAGATCTCAGTATAAAGTCTGTCCTGGGTCTCAGTTGAGGGGGGAGGGGTTCTCTCAGTTTGTTTTGCTTCTTTAGACCTGCACTTTCTAAACAGCACAGTGGCTGACTGGGCTGGGAATTTGGAACTGAAGATACCTACCCCATCCCCAGTGAGGACCCAGGAACTCTCAGGAAGGGCCTGGCCTCTGGGCAAGTTGAGAGCTGCAGTGTCAGACAGCAAGCTCCTTCTAGAAGGCTCCTGCTTTAAAAACACCCTAGCTCTTCTTCTAGCAACAGCTTCTGGCTCAAGGCACATCCTCAAGCATCATTTGTTTAGGGAATAAAATATGAAAATTGGATCCCAGTCTACTCTGGGGGCTGGGAGACACAGATGACACGATGCACTGTGACCCAACACAATTGGTAAGACATCAGAAACGCAAGGAATCCTATGCAGGTAATAAGTGGAGGGGCGGAGTGTTTGAAATTGGATTTCGGAGTGGAAAAGCCTCTGTGTATCTTGGAAATATCTTGGTTTTTGAACCCGCTGAAGTGACAGATGGGTGACGCAGCAGATCAGCTGTGCTGGTAGCAGCAGGGGACTGTCATCGATACACTCACTGAGGATTGACAGCAGATGCTTTTGGGAAATATTGGCTACGAAGAACTTTTCAAAAGTACCCTCTTCCCGCATATCTGGAGACATTGCTGTGCTATCTGTGGTACAGTCCATATGATCATTCAGTTTTTTTTAAGTAATAATCTTTTATCTTCACCAGATCATAATCATAATTTCACAGATAGAAATACTGTGAAAATTTTAAAACAATCCCTACACAGAAAAATGCCCATGTTTTAAAGAAAATGATTCAAGCAGGTGCTTCAAAACCTTTATCTCTGGCTCATTTTAAACTCTTGACTCTATGAGAACCTTTAGAGAGGCCTTCGGTATCTTGGTTAAACCAAGAAGGGGCTTTCCTGAGAGCAATGCATCTCCTTATAGACCTGGCTGGCTGGGGCTCGGTGTTCACTCCTCCATCAGGAGACTCTGGACTCTTACTGTCTGTCACAATACCCTCTGGCTCTCTGAGTCAGGTAGGAGGCAGCCTCAGGAACACTGTTCTTTTGTGTATAATCTGTACTTAGAAATAAATGTGGGTGGCTGGTTCTTTTGTCTCTGCGAAGGGTCCCGGCCAAGATGCCTGGAAAAAGCAGCTCTAAGGAATAATGTACTTCCTGCATAAACGCATGACATCATGCTCTTATTTTACTAAGGGCAGGCAGGAATGCACAAGTACCTTTAGGCCTCTGAGGGTTGATATCAGGTTCTGAGAAGCACAAAGCCTACCAGGTTCTGAAATTTGATCTGCATTTGAAACTGGATCGAACGTTTTGTTTGTTTGCTTCAGATACAGGGTTGGTGTTTACTCCTTCCTGATTTACAAGGTAACATGAAGGTGCTTTGAAAGCACACAAATGGAACGGTCTCTAATCTGGAACATTTGCATGGGCGCCCAGCACAGTGGGGACTCCAGGCAATGAAGCAGCAACTGGAACCGTGGTCACTGGAGCTTGAAAGAAACTAGTGCCAATGCCCATGAGCCACAAAGTCTGGAGAACAAACTGTGACCCATTCCTAAGAGTGCTGGCTGTGGGACCATGACCTCAGGACCACCTGCTTATATGTTAATTCTCATTAAATGTGCTGGAACCAAATTTTCAGTTAGGTAGATACTACTTTTTCATAACAATTTCTAACACTTCCTGCATTTCGGTTCAGGCAAACGAAAACAGCTTAATAGTTGACAATTTCTGTTTTGTTTACGACGATGCCTAATGCAGACAGGGAACTGAAAAACCACGTAAGCGAATAACCAAGTGGAAGCTGTTTGCCGGCTGTGTATACACTGGGTACCATAGTGAGCAACACTATTATCATTTTTGATGACAGTTTTGCAGAGATTTCTCATGGTTTCTGGAATTTTATGATGGAAAACTAGAAGCTGCCAGAACTCCATCCCTTCTTTCTCTGAGCCACTCAGAGTTCAATAGGTTGAAGAGTCACCTGACCAGTTCTGGGACAGAGCTCAGTGTCTGTACTGTTGGTGAGATTCTGATTCACCATCAAGTGCCCTGCAGACCGCACATTCAAAGGTTCTATCTTGTTGTACAGTGACTGTGGATTCTGCTGCTTCCTGGTGATACTCGGTCATAGAGCGCTCTCAAAAGCATGGAGAGAGCCATGGCCTGAAAGACGTCCTGGACTACAGAAGACAAACTCTTACGCTCTTCAACTGATCGATTCAAAGACAAAAGATAAAGGTCACGACAGTCTGAGCATCTTCTTGGAAACATCCCTGACAATGTGTGGTTTTACTGTGACATATTTCATTGCAGGGAAATAATACCGTGGGAACACATACAGGTTTTCAAAATGCATTCCTTTTTTCTTCTATATTATAGATGAGTGTTAGAAAATGTTTGTCAAAATATTTTCAGAGATGGAAATATTAATTTTACATATTAGATGTTAAGGCTAATGTATAAGAAAGACAAATGTATAGGTGAGTTAAATAAACCCATCCTTTCCTTCCCCTCGAAACGAAAGGAAGAGAAAGAAAGAAAGAAAGGAAGAGAGAGAGAGAGAGAGAGAGAGAGAGAGAGAGAGAGAGAGAGAGAAAGAAAGTCAAATGCGGTCTGGCTGAGGGCTACGGCAGTGCTCTAGAGCTAATCATGCATGACGGTTTTAATAATTTAGGTCAATTTAAAGTATTACCTATTGCCAACACTTTTCTAATTGACTTTGCTTTCCTTTGCTATTTTTTCTATTATTTCTGAAATTGTGCATACTTGCATTTTCTTAATATGTTCTGTAAGTGTTAAGGCGAGCATCCATGTGTCACTTAAAAATTATTTCATACACTCAGCTTTCCTACCTGACCAACTTCATGAAACCTACACAAAAAGCAGGCAGCTCTTGCCCTCAAGCGATTTACATTTCACCTAGTATAACCAAGGAAGAGAGGCCGCGAGACCTTCAGCTGTTGGTGAGAGCAGGTGTTTTTAGAGAGCTAATTTGAAGAAGTAACCTTACCTTATTTGTACGCATTGACCCAGGGCTATTTTATGGCCAACCAGCTTTAGGTAGCAAAAGAAAACTACAGCCATGTTGAAGACAGAAATCAGGGAATAACTACAGGGTGTGTCTCTGTATCGCTTCTGTATTATTGAATGCATCATTCAAACATTTTAGAAAGATTTCCTTTAGTGGCATGAGGAAATATTTATAATCTAATGATGGGCTTTTAAGACAGTGTGGTCTCAGTTATGTAAAGTGGATTCTGTTTAAGGTAATAAATATGCTACAATTAAACTGCACTTTCCCTGAATGTTTGATCTGGATACTTTCATCCTTTTAATATGCATATTTTAAATCTCAGCTTTTCTAATTCTGTAGGAGCAACATAAGTATGTGAAATATGTACCAAGCTAGCAGCATAAAGTCCTTGGCGCTTCCTTTCCTTTTAGGGCTTTGCTAATCTCATCGGGCATCTCAGCTGGGCAGCCTACTCCAGCCCTTGCTATACCTGTCTTGCCGCCCATGGTTCAGGACACCATTACTCCACTTTGAATGATCACTTCTCTGCCTCTACATACGCTTTTCTCCGATGTGCTCCTCAAACAACAGCCAGACCAATGCTGTCTCTGGTGTATACACTATCTTCCCATGGCTTCTCACCTTATTTGGTGGGAAAGGCCAAGTCTCACAATGGCCTCTGAAACACCATGCATTCTGGGCCCTGTGGGTCTCTGTTAGCAGCTTTGCTAGCTCTTTACTTTAGTTCCTCTACACTGGCCGTTCCAGTACTGTCAGTGTGCACCTGTTTCAGAGGTAGGGATGCTCACAGCCGCTTAACTGAAGCTTTTTCTTCCAATCCTACATTTTCACTAAGGGCTTCCTTGAATACTTCCTTGGGTTAGCAACTCCATGCCTGTCCACCTCCAGATGTTTGGCTTGTTTTCCGCTTTATTTGCATGGCTCATTTATTTCAGTATTTATGTTCATGCTGACTGTACTCCCAGTCCTGGAAAGTAAGGGTTTCGTTTGGTTCTTTGCTGAGTGCTCAGTGCTCATTGTAGTCCTTCCACACTGAGTAGTCGGCAACTGTCTAAGCAAAAGAAAAGGAGATGGCTTCCTTTAAGTTGGCTGTTCATGTTTTCTGCCCTCTCTTCTATTTCAGCGTTATCCTCTAGGGTGGCTTTTGACTGCACCTGTGCCCCTTTGCCTTGATACTCTGTCCTACAACCTTGGCATTTCTCATGGGACCTCCACTGCTCACCTCAGCCCCTGTATGGCTTGGGCAAGTTTTGGTACCACTGGAGTTGGTACTGCCACTTTCTCTCTCCCAGGATCTGCCCTGCCCCAAACAAAGGCAGCTCTCACCTCTCTAGTTTTTAAACTTCCATTCTTCGCAGCACATTAGAGATTGCTACTTACTGTGTGTAGGAAATTAGGTAGGGATATTGGCCATATCTTATGTAACCTCGTGTCAAAAGCAAAGTGGAATGCTTCAGAAGCAGAAAGGCAGAAAGAGAGCTAAGGACTGAATACGGGATTACTGGCCTCAGAGCAAACTCTGCGCGTATTAATATCATCCATGAGCTTGATCTTCTTAACTTAGTCTTCACACACGCTTGAATTGTTAAAACTGAAGCAGAATTTTCAATGAAATCAGACAACTGCAATGAAATATGAATGGCTACTCCATGACAGGGTATGGCCAGCAGTCTCTAGGAAGATACCTTACTTTCTTATCTAGTATCTTACCTAGTCATTCACAGCACTGATCTTGTGGATCATAGGTCATGCTTAGAAAAGTCTTAATAGCATATTCTACCAGTGACTGGAGCAGACTAACAGACCATATAGGTGTATGAGTACCTGGTTATGAATGTCCTCTCATTGACAAAGATCCAAGAATGGTAGTGGGGATCCATCGTTGCCATCCTTTCCCCCTTTCCAAGATGACCTGAGGATGCCCTAAAACATTAGAAGAGTATTAATATGCTGTTGCTGGGAGACACCCCTAAGTTAGTTTTTCTTATTTAAACTGAGTACTTGCTTATGTTCCTATGAGACTGGAGCAGACTAACATACCATGTAGGTGTATGAAGTGGTTTTAAATCTCTGCGAGTGATCACCGACCTTCTACGGCAGCCACCTGACCCAAAGTGGCTGGACTCTGGATCAGGACCAGATTCTAGGGCTGAAGTCAAGTCTCAGCTTGAGAGTTGACTAAGGATGATGTCATAGCCTCCAACTATCCTGCAGGTTCTGGAGCCTGAGATCAGATACCAAGGATCACCTCTATTACGAGTTCACATAAATGGCATCAGGGTTTGATCAGAAATGTTAAGCATATTTTCTGCTTGGTCTATTTCATATAAATATACACGTAATTATTATTGTTTTGAGCCCGGAAAAATCACAGGCACTATATTTAGAATCAAAAGGCGAGCTGGAAAGGAAAGCTCAATTTTCTGAATAAAAAGATCTATATGGGATTTTTTTTTACTTCGATAGCAGGTTGTTTGGGTAGGGTGGGAAGAGTGGAAGATGTTATAAGTCCTAATTTCCTGGGATACCAGGAGGGAAAGAGGAGGAGGAATGGTTAAATAGGTATTCCACTAGTCTCATGAAATCCTGCTGCGGCCTCTTCCTTCCAGCGCTTTGCTGATCTCAGCAGACTTCTTGCATCAGTCTCTAAACTGGGTACATCACAGCTTCTACACTTCTGACCATCACATTGCTTTCTTGGTGACAACCTTTCTGGATTTCATTCTTAGTACCCACAGCCTACGTCTCTTAACCTTTACATTTTCCTTACTTGTTCTCAAACCCATCTTTACATACTCAGCCCTGGAGCGTGCCTTCAATGACAAGCCACGTGTAATGAGATTTGATAGCATGAAGTCTCCCCTCATCATTCGTTTGACCACACGGCTATCTCCACCTCAGGTCCGGATTTGTCCCCCTCATACGGGCCCCTTCCAGGTCTCCTCAGGCCGTGTTATCTGTTTAATTCTCCCTGCCCAGCACCTCTCCTCTTACATTTAAATCATCAGCACTTGGCCAAACTGTTCATTTTGTCTGCCTGGAAGAAGCGTTAGATGAGATGGGTTTTCTCTTCCTCTGTGTGACACATTTTCTTCTTAGGCTAAGACGGAACAATGACAACTTTGCCTTACACTTTCTTGCCCCCTCACAGCTCTCAGTGTCTGCGTCTGCTCTGCTCACTGCTCTATGTCTTTAAGTACTGGCCGGTTGGAGAGTCTAGCCCATCTTCACTTCTCTAGCTCTGTCTCCAAGCAAATGAACCTGCCAATCCGCTTGGCTCCTGCTCACTTCTAGATCCGTTACCTCCTGGTTTCCATTAGGATGCTTAAGCATCTTAGGAGCAGCATGGATGTGAAAGAAACATCACTTCCTCTCGCTCCAGTTTCCCTTCCCCTCAATTCTTTCCTCTATGTCCGACCAGGCACCCAAACGAAGTCTTCATCCTCGTCTTCCCTCCATCAAAAGCAGACCTGATCCACACGTAAGTACTCTTGGACCGTGCTTCTAATATACAACCCGAATTCAGGATCTAGAGAGCTGCCTTGCCCACTCTTACAATGTGAGGACCCAGAAATCGCCACCTATAAGTCAGATGGCAAATTCTCACCCGATGCTGAGGAGATTTGGAAGTGAAGAATATCATGGCAGTTTTGTGTGAAAGCCAAGTGAGGATGGAAAATGACAGGCTGAAGAATTATTGCAGTAGCCTTCCTATCAGTTCCTCCTCTGTGTTTTCATACAAATCTAAAATACCACTATCTTAGAGGGTAACAATTAGGAGGGCAAAGGGATCACTGTTTGCCCGACTGTGATCTGCGCTAAAGCACTTCGCCAACAGGGTTTTAAGACTCTGGCAGGTAAAACCCTAGAAAAGAAGGCAGTTGAGAATTTAATGGATAAGGATTAAAAAAGTGTGCTCGTAGGTAGGACAAAATAACTGAATAAAAATATTATTGAACACGTATGATCTGAAAACTGCCTAAAATGTTCAGAGAATTCCAACAACTAAAATGTAAGAGAATGACTTGGTAAACTCCCACAGGTTTGTTTACTCGGAGCAAGCAAAGTGTGGCTCTGTAAATTCAAACAGTTTTCTCCTTTTCTCTTTTCCTAGACCTGTACACCATGACTCAGCAAATCAAACCCTGCTCAGCTCTGAGGAAAATCTTCTAAGTTGGTAGGGCTTGACGGGTTTAAGGTCTGAATCGGTTATCACAAAAGAGCAGGAAGGAAGTAATAGAGTCAGAAGCGGCAGAGATAAAGACGATGGAGGGAAACAAGGAAGGACTGGACGTCTAGAACTTTCTGAGGTCATACTTTGGGCAGCCAGTTCTTCCGTGGAACACAATGCACTGGGGCTTGAGAAGGAAGATGGCTGCTACAAACACGCATTTTGCTTGGACAAATTCTCCCAGGGGCGAGAACTGATTGACTTAGATTAGGTGTAGAATATGAACACTGGTTTAATAAGTTTGGTTATTTGCTTTTCCACCCCATAGGATGGATTTCAAGAGACAGAAAATCTGACAGTGCAATCAAGTGTTAGCCCTGGAGACAGCACGCAGGTTTAATTAAGAGGAGCCTGGATGGAAAAAGCCCAGGGAAGCTGGCATATGGATTTGGAGCCCTCAGAGATGGTGACAGATAGCTCCAGTGTGTGGGCTGCCCTAGGACCCGAGAAAAGAAAGAAGAGGCCTTTGGGGTTCCCTTTCCCCCAGCTCTGTATTCCTGCTGAGATGTGGGCATGCCTGGATCTGCCAGTTACCAGAACGAAGAAGGTGGGGAGAGGAGGCAGAGAATTCAAGCCCCAGCGAATGCAAACAGACTAGTCATTTCAAACACCTTTCAGTGCCCAACCATGGGTGACTTCAATGGTTACTTAGTTAGAGCTGGAAATTTTGGTTCAGTCCTTTGCATATCCAACCATCTATTTCTTGAGTGTCTTCCCTGGGCCTGTTACCATGCAGGGCATAGAAATGTGGCCTAGATTGGAATGTATAGCCAGTGGGTCAGGTTCTTTAAAAAAAACCAAACCAAACAACATCGCTAGCTCTTCAGGCCTTGTATGGCTTTTGAACTTTCATAATGAATAATTACCCACATCTTGCTATCCACTATCCACTCACCTGCTCTCTTTCCTTTTTTCTCCCTGAAGTTGACTAGATTTTTCACAGCAGGATTATTACCACTTCATTTTTCAGTATTTAGACCGAGTATATGAAGTGTACACATAAAAATAAATAAAATATTAAATACACTCAATCTATAGGGAAACACTAAAGTATTAATAATTAAAATTAAATGCTATAAGAAGGTGGGTGATTTTCCTTTTGATTTCATATGTACCTTTAAAAAACATATGTAGGCAACTTATCTTACATTATATATGTGGCTACAATAAAAGTAACTATGAAACAAAATTAACCCCAGAAATATCACATGGAAAGAGCAAGTGTGTATTTTAATGAGGAGGTAAGATTATTTTAAGGATGATAAACACGGCATTATTTTTCAGAGAAAACTGTTCTAGCGTGGAGAAGCAATGAGGAGGTACAGATAACTATTTGGCCCTAAAATAAAGGTGCTTTCTCAAAACCTGCAGATGAGAAGAGCAGACCAGCTTCCAGCTAGTAAATGAGACGTAGCTAGAAGCCAGACGTAAGTAGAAGCCACCATCCAGTTTTTGAAAGAAGGAAAAGAGTTCATAGAAACCCGGTTTCCAGGAAATGCTTGGCTCCATATTTTTCTTTTCTACAGTGCCTTGTTTGTAGAGATGATTGACAGTTGCCTTGGAACTCCTGTCTTCCTTCTTGTACTTCCTAAGTGCTGAGATTCTCAGTGTGTGTAACTACACCTAGTTTTACATTTTTGATTTCAACTCTCGAATTTAAGGCAATATTAAACAGGGTATGGATCAGAAGACCAAATTCTAGACTTCCAAATGAGCACGCTCTGGCTCTCAATTCATATGACATGTCTTTGGAAATGTGAGATGTCTAAAATCTATTACATATTTCCATGGGGCTTATGCAATGCACTCTGTTCTTCTTGGGGTGCCTTGGGGGAGACGAGGAAAGTGGGCTTAGAGGGGAAGGCAAACTGGTGTCATGACAATCACCTGGGGACTCCAGGCATCTTGTTCCTCTTCGTTGGTCACTGCTGCTGTGGTGGGGGGGCTCAAGGACTCTCTGCTCTGTCTGAGGTTCCAAAAGGAAATCCTGAAAGTTGTTGCCCCAAAGTTCATGACTGACTTATTCCTGTTCACTTACGGGCTGTACAATAATCAACACTTTCTCTTTTGAGCCTCCATCGACTGGACCCTGAGTACTGATGAGCGTTTCCTTCGACAGAGTCCTGACTGCTTTCCATAGGAGACCTCCCTCTGTCCAGGGCTAGAATCGTGGTACCAACTGTATGATACACTATAGCTGACGGCTTTGAAAGACGACACAGATAAACGTTTGCACAGGGATAGTGCTCTACCATAGAGTTTAATACAGACAATAGTACTGAGAAGTACTTTATCAGAAGCTTTGCTTTCGATACTTGAATATTTCGTTTTTATTTTGCTAAAACCTGTTTTTCCTTTTTTTATGTTTTTTTTTGAGATTTGCATACATGAGTATTGCATTTACATCATTTCTATCTACTCTCTTCCTCTAATTTTCCTCAAGCTACTCTCTCTCTCTCAAATTCATGATCTGGGGGCTGGAGAGATGGCTCAGTGGTTAAGAGCACTGCCTGCTCTTCCAAAGGTCCTGAGTTCAATTCCCAGCAACCACATGGTGGCTCACAACCATCTGTAATGGAGTCTGGTGCCCTCTTCTGGCCTGCAGACATACACACAGACAGAATATTGTATACATAATAAATAAATAAATATTTTAAAAAAAATTCATGATCTGTTCTTCTCTAATTATTGTTAGACACGGGCGCACACTATACACATAAACACAACCTGATAAATGCATTTAGTGCCACTTACATTTGCAAGCTACCCATTTGATACGATATTAATATCCAGGATATAGAGACTTCTAAAAAAAAAAGCCCAAAGAGTCAAGAAAAAATGACCCAACTGAAAAACAGTCTACCGATTTGTTCCAGTTTGCTTCCTATTGCTGTGGTAAACACCACGACCAAGGCAAACTGGAGAGGAAAGGCTTTATTTCAGCTTACAGCTTCCAATCCATCACGAAGGGAAGTCAGGGCAGGAACTCAAGGCAAGGACTGAAGCAGAGACCATGGAGAAGAGGTGCTCATTTGCCTGCTCCCTAGGGCCAGCTCAGCTTGCTTTTTTAATAGACCACCCACAGTGGGCGGAGCCTTCCCACATCAATCAAATGAAGAAAATGCTCCCACAGAGTCTCCTACAGGGCCAGTCTGACAGAGGCAATTCCTCGATTGATTGATAGATACTCCCTCTTTTCATACAGGTCTAGGTTTGTATCAAGTTGAGGAAAACCATCTGTACAAGTCCTCCACAGAGAGCTCTCACAGGACGGGATGAAAATGGCTAAAATACATCTTTAAAGTGGTCAGCGTGCTGGCCTGGAGGGACGGCTCAGCCATTAAAGGCTAGGCTCACAACCGAAATTATAAAAGCAGTCAGCATCTTTAGCAACTAGGGAGATGGAAACTTAAGTTACTTTGGGATTTCCTCTTATTCCAGTCAGAATGGTTGAGATCAGGAAAACCACTGACAAGGGATGCTAGCGAGACTATGGGAAAAGGGGAACACACATTCACTGTTGGTTGGAATGCACACGGATGCAGATACCCTGCAAGTCAGTGGGGAGAACTCGCGAAAAGCTGAAAGTCAAACCACTGCATGGGCCAGCTAGCCCCAGAATCCTCCATCTACACTATAACCAGGGGATGTACACAAGGAAATGGACTACTAGCATTAAACATCCTGGTCAGTTATAGTTACGTTACTCATTTTAGGAAACTAAAATCAGAGTTGAGGATAAAACACTTAATGATGTTATTTGCTTTATATATTATGTATGTTGACCATGACCAGAGAAGTTCATTATTTCTTAAACACCCTGGTTATTTTTCTCTCTGATTGATTAAAACATTCTATAACTTATAATAAAGTGTTCTACACCTCAGGAATAGCAGATAAAATTATTTTTACTCCAAGACAGCTTAACTGAGAAGATTTACAGTTTTTACTTGGTTACAGAGATTAATCTCAATATTAAAATATTAAATATAGTCAAATAGATTTATCTTAATTGGGATACTGTTCTGTATATTGATAGAGCTAGTAGGAAAGAGAAAAATCAAATACTTTAAATTGTATTCAACAATTTATATTCAATATAATAGATAAAAATGTTTAGTTAATACTCTAATTTACTCTAAATGAATTTGATTATTTTATAGGCTAAACTGCACTAGTCAATGTCAACAGCACAATGAACTTCGGTTAGCTTGGCTTTAATATTTTATCCATAATTCTTCAGTCAATATCTAGTTAAAAGTACACTGGGAGATTGAAATTCTATAATGAAAAAGAATATTTAAGACAATGATTTTTCTGTCGAGATTCACTGCAAACCATTTAGCAACATTCATAAAACTAACAGTAAGAGCTCCCCAAAGTATCCTTTAGAGGATACTTTATAACATAAAGCCACTTCCTTGGCATTTAAGTTGCACCGGCATCAGATTGTTAGAACACAAAAGAAGGTCACAGTCATTTGATTGCAAACCATTCAATATGTGTTACCATAGATGGGCATGGCCCAGATGGTCCACTTTGATGAAAATCGTTCAAACACAGTCTTTCTTGTGGAACTTAAAGGCCAGGGCTCTACAGCACGAGATAGACAGTAATTTTTCGACTACAGGTGTTCTGCTTCCCTAGAAATAAATTCGACTTTCACAGAATAAAAATGAAGAACCTGTAGGCTTTGGCCACCAGGTCTCCTAAATACTTCAATGTGATGAGAAGCGAGGCGGTTTCATAGAATCTCAGAGAGCTAGCTGATGCTTGCCCGCTCTTTCCAGCTGGGTCTGAGATGCGTTGTTCTCTTCCAGGGTCCCCAGGGTCTGGTGTTGTCTGCCTAGTCAGGTCAGCTGCCCCTCCCCACACCACCCATTTTACAGCGCTGCGGACTTGTGGGCAGCAATAAAAGGTGCCATTTGTGGAATACCTGCTACGTCTTTAATCCCCACCAAAGCAAAGCCCAATGTGACAGACAGTATCCTGCTTGCTTTATCCGTGGCAGACTTTTGAGGCTTAGACAGGGGACCTGACTTTCGAAGTGATCCTAAGACTCCCCGGCTTAAGAATCTCGATGCTAAGGCATGGACGGACATCTATGTAATTAAGGCCATTCTAATCACTGTTTGGTGAGGTCTTCATTATACCCAAGTCGCTTTCATTGTGATTTGCCTTGAGGAAATAAATATTTAACTGAAACCTCAAGTCAAAGAATCTTTCTCTTACGATGAGGTCATTCAATACACACTTGAAATGCAGAGGCAACGGGTGTCACCAGGAGTCTAGAAATTTGCTAGGGTAGGGGACTCCTGCAGCTCAGGTAAAGTCAATGAGCTGGTTCTTTGGGAATGCGAGGACAGGGTAGCCTCTCTGCTCCAAACCTTCTTCCCCTCCTCTCTTCCCCACCCTCCTCACAAGCTTACCTTGTCCAGGAAAAGAGTATTCTGAGAAAAATTTGACTTAAGGCCAACTCACACCAGGGTTGGAGTTGCGCTGATGCACGTACCCATTTGCCCTTCCTGGCTATGGATTCCACTAAGCCCCCCCCCCCCCCCCAACTTCCCGCCCACCTCCAAGTTCACCTGCAAAAATCAGAGGAGACTCCTGTGAGCTCGCTGCGCGGAGCCTGAGGTAGCAAGTGTCCCAGGCTGTCGTGGGGAGGCGGAGCTGCCTGCCGGTGTCCCGGCGTCCTTGTCACTCACCTGCTCCGGGGCTAAAGCCGGCGGAGCGGAGGGCGCATGGCTGGCCCCGCGGGGCTGCTCCCGGCACAGTTGGCCAGCCTAGCCGCAGTTAATTATTTCTAGGGTGCCCATCGCAGAGGGGTGTGAGCAACCTGAGCCCCGCCCAGCGCCTCAGTGCATGTTGGGAGTGTTTACTCCCGCTTCCAAGGCGCCCGCAGGTACGCCGCTCTGCTCTCGGTCACCGTCTTGCTGACGTTGGGACCTTTGTCAGGAGCTGCAGGTCGCATGATTTTCGGCAGCCACCTGTGCTGCAGATAAACGACTGCAGCGAGTACTCTGCGTTTTGGTTTTTGAAGAGTTAATTCGCCCTTCAGTTCGAGATTTCTTCATTTTCTTTTCCTTGGTCTTGGCTTCCCCCATTCCTTGCCAGCACCGTTGCACCCAAGGCATTTTCTTTTTCTCACACCCTTAGGGGTGCGCCGGAGCCTCCCAGGCAGCTTGCAACACCAGTGTAACTGCCTGGCCTGACCACCTGACTTAGTGGGTCTTGGGACCGCCTATTATGATGATGATGATGATGCCCCACAGACGCTTCTGCTAGTCAGGATTTCATCTACTGAATTGGGTGTGGCGAGTTTACTTTTTCTCAGTACCTTCAGTGTCAAAAGGAATCCAAAAGACTAGCAGATGAGAGACGCTGTGAAAATAGTGTTTTTATTCACATACGTGTACACACACTTAATAGACGGTATTATTTGTACTTTTTTTGTTTGTATGTAAGAAAATTACTGGTAATTTTGAAAAAAAAAAGAGATTGTTTTTCAAGTGTTAAGTTTTTAAGCTTATATAAAGGGACCTAATGATTTTTCAAGAGAACGATAAGAAGTTGCCATGAGGTGTCCTCTGCCGGGGTACTGAACGAACAGAGCGACAGACGACAACACCAGACCCAACAGTGCTTGTGTGATGTTTCTGTGGTGTCTTCTCAAGTAGAAAGGGCCAGACAGTGGAGGAAGCCTTTGGCAAATGAAAAAGACCAGGGGCTTTGAGATTTACCAGGCCTTGGTTGAAAGGTGTCCTGGACCCAACCCAAGTCCTGGTAAGGCCGGTCCCCATATTGCTTGTGCTGGAGTGTGGTTACTAGTGTGGACTGACCTTTGGATGATAAGGAACAGGACCTGCCGAGTTTACAGCTCCTGCTTCTAGAGTCTCTTCCGATCCTGGCCCCGCCCAGTCACCTGTGCTCAAAGGGAGCTCCTGTTTATTTCCAGCGTCTGGGCACCATTGTGTTTCTGCCTGTATCTGCAGCCTTCCAGCTGGCCCTCTTTGTCCTCTGAGTCCTTTATCCTGGTGTAGATGTATAGTTTTTCTTCGTAATGTAAAACCGTATAACATGCGCAGTGTGGAAGTTTTGGAAAACACAGAAATGGGAAGGAAAACTATTCACAAATTTATCTCTGAAATAAAATTGTTGTAAGCAATGGGCTGAAAGTCATGACTGACATGTTTGCTCTATGGACATATGAAAAGTGGCTGCATAGTTTGCTGCGTTATGACCTCGTTTTAGCCCATAAACGATATCGTGAACAACTTACCATATGTCAAGTCGGGCTATTCTTTTCTTACAGTGTACTGTAATACACCACATGCAGAGACCATTATCTATTTAACCAGTTCCTTACTGTGGGAGAGTTTTACTACTAACAACAATAAGGCTGATGTTTATGTATAACTGCACCTAACTGTGATTCCAACCTCCAGAGTGACGTGGCAAGATAAAAAGGATAATGTCCTTTAAACTATTTTAAAATTTATTTTACTTTTATTATTTGTGTATGGGTTTTTTTTTTTCTGCATGTGTGTACACCATCTGCCTTCAGGGCTTGCTGAGGCTAGAAGAGGCCATTGGCTCCCCTGAAACTGGAGTTACAGACACTAGTTAGTCACCATGTGGGTGCTGGGAACAGAAACTGGGTTCTCCGTGAGAGCAAGCAAGTGCTTTTAGCTGCTGAGTCATTTCTCTAGACCCTAAAAGAATTTCAATTCAAAAATAATGTCACTTTTATAACCATAGAGCAATATACTGTTACAAGTTATTGTACTTCCTTCAATCATTTATCAGTTTGAAAGTATAGAATTCATATTTTATTTTAATTTTTTTTAAGACAGGGGCTCACAGGGTAGCCTGTGCTGTGCTCCAACTCTTTGCCTCATTCCCTGAGTGCGAGGATTACAGGTATATGCCACTATCCTCAGCTGATACCCATTGTAAACATGTGCAGAATTAGGTACTAGTAAGGGTGAAGTCTTTCTTTACATTTACCTTGTATTTTTCACTTAAAAATTTACTCACTGCTCATCTTGCTTCCTCTTTGTGACTTGCAGTGTGTCTTTTACATATGAAGCTTATCACGTCTTCTTTGCAAATGCTGTAGCTTTGTTTCCCGGGAGATTTGTTTCATCTTAGTCTTGTTTATGATACTTTTGACATATCAAAATTTCAAAGTTTAAATTCAAAGTTTAAACAGGTGAATCTATTAATTTTCTTTGTTATTTTGTAATTGGGTTTAATGAAAGCTTTTACGTCCATATATGTATCTATTTTCTTTTAGGTTTTCCTCAGATAGTATTTATTCATTAAGTTCTACCCATCTGGATTGCTTACATTAAAAACCATGAATTTTAAATCTTAACTTCATTTTTCTAAGCTTCACAACTATTAAATAAATCATATTTATAAATAGTAGAAAGCTTCACCACTATTAACTATAAGTTTCACAACTATTAAATAGGCCATATTTATCGAATAATATAAAGCATTGATTCCATATGAAGGCGACAATCTTGTCTATATCTCTACTTACCCTAAGTCTAGTAAGGGCCTAGGTGAGCCCAATATTGGTCAGCCCTTGGTACCTTTTCCCCCCTCATCCCTTGCTCAGCGAATTGGCAAGTCCTGAAGTCTTATCTCACTGCTCTCCCCTACAGCAGGCCAGCATAGTCCCGGGTTGGATGCTACAATGACCTCCTGACTGGTTTCTCTGCCTTTGTTCTTCCTACTGAAGAATGAGCTGCCCATTTCCCACCTCAGCCATTGGTGCCCTTTATAAAGTGTGTGGATCCCATCATAATGGGTTCCTTTGCTAGGAGCCTTTCTAGTGGCGGCCCCATACATGTGGGATGAAATCTAAATTTGAGCTCCTTACCAAGGCATAAAAGACCACTCTCTGCCCAGCGTGGTTTCGCGTACCTTTAATTCTAGCACTTGGGAGACAGAGGCAGTCGGATCTCCGTGAGTTCAAAACCAACCTGGTCTACAAAGTGAATTCCAGGACAGCCAGGGCTGTTATACAGAGAAACTCTGACTTGAAAAACAAACAAACAGACCTCGATTGTCCTTTTCTGGCTGCAGATTTTCTGCTGCCTGTATGCTTGTTATCCAGGGTTAATTTGCTCCTGGAACAGACCAAACTTGTTCCTGCTTCACGGCCTTTGCACTTGGTCCGGTGTCTGCCAAGAATTCTCTGCTCTGGTCACAGCGTCTTCTCATTATTCTGACATTTTCCCCCAAACACTAGCTCCTCAGAGGCCTTTTTTTTTTTTTTGGTTTTTTTTTTTTTTTTTTTTTTTTTTTTTTTTTTTTNTTTTTTTTTTTTTTTTTTTTTTTTTTTTTTTTTGGTTTTTCGAGACAGGGTTTCTCTGTGGCTTTGGAGCCTGTCCTGGAACTAGCTCTGTAGACTAGGGTGGTCTCGAACTCAGAGGCCTTTCTGATGACAGCATTTTCAAGCGTCTACCCTTTCTCTATCACAGCACCCGGTTCTGTTGTGCTCATGGCGGTTCATTGCCTAAATGTATTTCACATTTCAGGTTATTTCATTATCTTACATCTCTTCTTATTAAAATACAGGCTTTAAGAGAGAGAACAGGGACAGAGGTTTGATACTGTGGTGGGGTGAATGAACTGTCCCCAAGAGTTTCTTGGACCCCCAGTGGGCAGGGCTGTTTAAGGAAGTTTAGGTGGGTGGAGAAGTGTGTCACCGCGGGTGGGCTTTGTTTTTAATCCTCCCTCCAGTTATAATTTGCTCTTTCTGTTTTGGGCTTTCTATCAAGAATGTGAGTTCACAGCATCCCACTTCTGCTACCATGCCTGCTCCCGGCCATGGTCAGCTCTCATCCCCCTGGAACCAAGAACTCAAAGCAACCCTTCCTTCTTTAAGTTGCCTTTGTCACCCTGTTGTATCATAGAAACAGAAAAGTCGCTAATACCCGTGGCCCCTCTTTGACAGCCAAACTTATGCCAGGCCCGTGTCAGGGTCTCAAGAGACCTTGAATTGATTCATAATGATGATGATGATGGTAAATATGATTGAGTAAACACTTGTACATTACATGCTTCCACATCTGAGATGGCACTTTATTAAATAAATAGACATTGGAACTAGAATTTATACTCTCTTTTATGGCCCATATATCTGCAGTGATGTGAGGTGTCCTTCTGTATATGTGTTGCCTTTATTGATTGATGGATAAAGCTGTTTTGGGCAATGGGTCAGCAGAATAAAGCCAGGCAGAAAATCCTAACAGAGAGAGAGAGAGAGAGAGAGAGAGAGAGAGAGAGAGAGAGAGAGAGAGTAGGGAGAGTCGAGGAGAGCCATGTAGCCACAGAAGGAGACAGATGCCAGAAATTACCGGTAAGCCACAACCTCATAGTGATACGTAGATCAATACAAAATGATTAATTTAAGATGTAAGGGCTAGCTAGGAATATGTCTGAGCCATTGGTCCAACAGTGTTGTAATTAATATGGTTTCTGTGAGGTTATTCGGGTGGGTCTGGGCAGCCGGGAAATGAGAGTACAGTCTCTGCTTACCAGTGACATTCCATCAGCTCTAGAGAACAGCTCTACCTGACCTTCACTTCTAAAAGTTTCTTGATTATTTTTGCCTTGAACACTGCAAGTGATAGCTCCCCGCAGAACATTAAGAGTTAAGTGGATATTTACTCACTATAAACCATATCAAAAATCTTCTGGGACTAGTATACATACATCAGCAACTGATGGTCTCATGTTGAAGAAAGGTTCCTAAAATTGAGTGTTTCCTTGGTTGTTGGTTTTTGTTGCTGTTTTTTAATATTAGGTTATTGACGTGAGTGTTGTGATGACTATGGTAAAGTCTCCCTTATCCTCACCCCTGCCTCCACCAGGTTTCCTTTGAATGTACTGACCTGCACCAATTCTGGGCTTGGCCACGACACTTGCTTTGGTATAAGGATCAGTCCCAAAGAAGGCTTGAGTGATTTTATTTTTTCTCTGTGACTTCCTGCTTGCTGCTCTTTAACCTCCCAATGATGATATTAATGAGGCTGGGTTGAGATATAGGATGATAAGGACCCTTGCTCCAGTTGTGAGGTTACGCTAGTTCATAGTCTGTAACCAGAGCTCTAAACCACCCTGCAGCCGATTAAAAACCCATAAATGATTGTCGATAAAAGAAAAACTGCCCAGATAAAAGCAGTAAGCATTCTCAATTAGACCTTTGAGTCACACTAAGGGTGTTATTGGAATATGCTTTTCAAATCTACATTTATGTGCCTGTCAATATAGTCTTAACTAGAAAGCAAGAAAAACACTCGGGTTGCAATACATTGCGACCACATATAGAAAGAAAACAGAAAAGAAATAGAAAAAGAGACTTGGGTTACCATCAGGCTGAGTAATTTCCATGAGCCACAAAATCACTTCTGAAAAACACTTAGAGGTCTCTGTGGCTTAAAGAAAATATCTGGAAAACAAACAGTCATCCATTTTAAGTATGTGAGCCAGAGAACTGGGTTCACCACCTTACACATCTGCTTCCCACCTGGGGCGTCACTCAGCTGGGGCCAAGGGAAGCTGAAAGGGAAGCCCTTGATAAAGAGGGGACTCCCATAAAATTCCAACTGGAAATCACCTTGTTTAGGAAGCTGCCTTTACAATGAGCCAATTGTCGTTGTTTTTCCAATGCGAGAAGTTTGAAATAAATATATTTTATAATTGGGAAATTTTTGCCATTCTGTTATAATAAGTTGCAATAACGACAACAGATTAATTCCCGTGGGAAAATTGCCAACTTTTTTTTTTGTGACCTTGAAGAATAAACATCACTTCCGGTCTGTATTGAACCTGCAGTTGCTCTTCTGTGGAAACAGATTTTAGAATCTTGATTAAAACTGTTTGTGGGAAAAAAAAAAAGATAAAGAAGGGGAAATTTCCTTCTAGAATCCCCCACAGCTTTAATTAAAGCAATGCTTTTATTGATGTGCAGGTCGTTGTTAATTTCTAGGTGACTGGATACTTTAGGATCTTTGTTCCGTAGCCGTTACACTGTGGGGCTAATGGTTCACCTCGTATGGCCAGCTGATTCTGCAGCTTGAACAACCGAAAGCTGCTGTATTAATGGAGGGGTAATAAAGTGATTTCCGTTTTGAAAGTGAAATGTTGACTGAAAAATTAATCCGTACCAGGCTTGAAGAGCTGGTAGTACTCAGCAAAGAAGAAAGACGGACTCTGCCGGGAGGAGCTCCGGCTTCAGCTACAAAGGGAAGCCCAGGTCTTTTGTCTGTTGGAGAAAAGATTTCCTAGTATAGGTTCCTTTCATTTTTTACCAGCAGCAGGCAATTCACGGCGTCATTCATAGTGCTCTTGCAAACCCTAAGCAATAGAAAAGCAATGCGATTGTTTTAATCATATGTATTGTTTGAAAGGGGAAAGAGAATCATTTCCAAGTAAGTCAATGGGGCAGTAATCTTTGTCCCACCCCCAAAGTGACTTTCCTTAAAAATGATTGTATTCAAAACACAAGGAAATTCAATGGACTGAGACATGATGGCTGTTTTTCGAAATATGCACTTAGCAAATGTTTTTCTTTTATAAACTCTATTGATTTTTCTTACCTTCATTTCTATATTTTCTTAAAATTTTTAAATATATATTTGAGTCTTTCAACAGATTATGAAATACATATGGGTAGTAAAACAGATGCTATATGAAGCAAATAAAATGCATCTATTGTCTTAGTTACTTTTTCTAATGGTAATTACTTCACAGGAATCCCAAATGCAGGAACTATAACTTCGCGAGCTGTTGTCTTTGTGCTGTGTGTTGGAACTGAGTTCTCCTTAGACTTCTCTGCGCTGCCCTGTCCTTCTCTCTGCTTTGACCTACTTCCCTCCTCTCCCGCCCCCACACCACAGCTTGTCTTCTGTTCCTTTACTGCGACATTCTTGTTTTTTGTTTTCAGAGTCACACGCCGGTGAGATCACGTGATGTTTTTGGTTTTGGACCCTGGTTACTTTCATTTAGCACGACGTCCAAATCCTTTCATCCTCAAGGCCAAATAATTTTTGTATGTCCATATTCCATTTTCTTTGCTCATTCACCCAGCACTAGGCACTGGGGTTATTTCAGTGTCTGGACTGCTGTAGATAGTGCTATGCTGAACACGGCTATGCGGTATTCTTACAGCGGGATAGTGATTTTGTTTGACTACATACCCAGAGGAGGGATTACGGGTCTCTGGCAGTTCTACTCCTGCTTTCTTTAGGAGTATCTGTGCTGTTTTCTTTAATGTCTGTAATAAACCACATTCTCCTGAGCAGTGTCCTAGCCTCTCTCCACAGGACTGCAACATTTGTTGTCTCTGGTCTTCTGAAGTAGTCACACTAACGAGTGTGAAGTGACCTCGTGGTCATTTTAGTTTGTATTTCTTTGAAGACTACTGATATTGAGCATCTTTCCTGTCTTTTTTGGTGTTGTTTTGAGACTATGTCACATATGCCTGGAACTAGCTCTGTAGCAGGGGGATAACCTTGAACTTCATTATAAGTGTGTGCCGCTTCAGTTGGGTACATGGTTCTGGGGATGGAACCCAGGGCTCTGTGCATGTTAAACAAGCTAATTACCAACTGAGCTATAGTCTCAGATCAGACTGCTTTAAAATGTATTGGTTTTTATTGCACAAAACTTGGTGTGTACTAATGTATAATACTTACCTTGAGAAAAACACATGTGTAATTGCTCAAACTGCTACCCGTGTTTGCCAGGTTTCATCGAAGGGTGTGTTTAAATGAGAGAACACAAACACGTGAACAATGAGCAGTCAGGTGAGATGTCCTCAGAAGTGACCCTGTGACCTCTGAGGACACAACTGAAATTATATGTTCTACCAAAACTGAGGTTTCAAGTGAAAAACAGAAATGGAAAGAGCTTTTCTTGTTGACCCCTTGAGTCTCCTGATGAGATAACTGGTAATCTTAGCAAGTGTGTTTTTATGTTATGTAAACAGTATGTAGATATTTGAAAGATGTTCCTATAAGTCAATTAACCACCATTTCTCAGTTGATCAATACACAAAGTCAAAAGACCTTACATGAGTAAAAGATCCGTTCAAAGTTCAAAACAGATCTATAGGTCAGACTAGGAACAGAATGACAAGTTCCCTGACAATGTCTCAGATTCCACATGGAATGGTTTGATGCTGTCAAGGGAGAGGAAGATGAATAGTTTGACATCCGCTCTTACTGGAGTCATGGTTCTGCGGTCCCTGTGCTGGGAACTTGGATTTTTTTTTCTTTTCAGAAAGAACATAAGAAAGAGAGAGAGGGAGAGAGGGAGGGAGGAAAGGAGGGAGGAAGGGAGAGAGAAGAGAGGGGAGGAGAGAGAGAGAGAGAGAGAGGGAGAGAGAGAGAGAGAGAGAGAGAGAGAGAGAGAGAGAGAGAGAGAGAGAGAGAGAGGAGCAATGTCACTTGAATTTCACCCCTGCTCCATCAGGACGTGCTATGGCAGTTTGTCCCAGTTTGTCTCTTACAGACCTTGTTTCCTTGTCTGCAGAAGGAAGATGCTGGTGGAGACTTCGGGTGGGTCACAGTGTATAGAGAAGCCAGTGAAATGTTGCTGGCCTCGTCCACAGCCAAAAGCAGCAGCTGTTTCTCCGTGACACTGGGCTGTGGAGAAGAGGGCAACCCTCGGGAAAGCGGGAAAGAAGGAAGTTATGCTTCTAAAACATAGGCGTCCACAGCTGAGCGAGTGGCTGTCCTTGAGGGGACCCACTAGGAAAAGAAAACGTGGTTCAGAAAGAATTCAGAATTTACATGGTTTTGTCCTTCTGTTGTTACTCAAATGCTATTTTAATTCCTACCAAAAGATACAAGACTCCCTTCTCTCTCTCCCTTCTCTCTTCTCAAATGTGAACTAAGGAAGGAAACTGTAATAAGTGAGGGAGAGTTAAGAATTGAGCAGTTAAAGCTAATGGACACGGGGTGGGGGGAGGGAGAGAGGAAGGCAGAGAGAGAGAGAGAGAGAGAGAGAGAGAGAGAGAGAGAGAGAGAGAGAGAGCTGGCCCCTCTATAAGTCCAAAATGTCAAGGATTTCTCAATGTCACCCAACCTGCAATTATTGTGGTGCCATCACCTGCCATACTTCATATTTTTGTATTTTTAAATAGTTTTTTAGAATACCTTTTTCAAAATTAATATGACTGTTGGAGGCAGCAAGGCAAAGCATAAAAAGATTAGGCTTTGGGCTTAGATAGAGTTGACTTTGGCCCTTGGAGACTCTATGCTATTGGTTTCTTACCCTGTCCCTGGCATTGCACTAGCTCCTCATGATACAAGGCAGAAAAAGGCATTTTATAGATCTTGTTCTTATGAAGCTCAGAGCGTCAATTCGGGGACTGAAGTTATTTGAAAATGATCCCAGTCAATGTGCAAGTACACACTGAAACAGGTGTGTGGCCTGTGAGGGGACCCGCTGTAACTGCAGGAGCAGAAAATGCAAACGCTTGTGACAGGAAGGGACAGAAAACCGAAAGGCTTGATCAAGGAAGTGTAGCTAGTGTGAAGATGGCAAAGCAGAACGAAGAAGTCTCTACTTGTTTGTGTACAGAAGGAGGCTAATCCTCCCTGGGGTTCTTTATAGATTAACAGGAGGACAGGATCTGGCCAGCCCTAGCAACAGTGACTGCTTATTAAATGGTGACTACAGTTGACATTTAACAATTGCTACAACATGTCCTTTAAGGAGCTACATGATGTCAGCTCTACATTCTCTTTCTACTTCAAGTACACTGTCCCTTCAAGACCAAGGACCAGCTGACAGTCCCTTCACTGACCAGCGGGCCTGTAGCTCAGGGGGGAGAGGGGCATGGTTTCTGTTGCTCTTGGTTTTGCAGAAGCTTATTATTGGAGCAAAAGTACATAGGATAGAGGTGGAGGAAGAAGATGTTGAAGAAGCTCGGTATTCTAAGCTTTCTGGAGCCGTGTCTGGAAACATGACATTCCTTCCTCCTCTCTGTCATTTGTATCTTGCGGGCAGAAGTTCCGACTCCCCAGCATGGCACGTTGCTGCAAGCAGAGAGCTGAACAAGGAAGCTACTGTAGAGGACTATCAGCCACATCGGTGGACTCAATTGAATGACACAGCCAGACTCACTCGTCTGTTTGGTGTCTTTTACAAGGACTCCAGGGAGCATCAGGTGGCCCAGGGATCATAGCACACATGGCCTCAACAGAAATCCCCTCTCCAGCCTGACTTCTTGGGGTCTACATTTCCCAGTCTGAGGAGCCAGATAATGCTGACATCTCTACTTAAGATTGCGTGGCGACTCAGTGGGTACCCACGGCACTGTGGAACCTTCAGTCTGTCACACAGTGTCATAGGGTTTCTATGGCTGTGATGAAACACCGTGATCAAAAGCAGGTTGGGGAGGAAAGGGTTTATTTCAGTTTACAGTTCCACAGCGCTGTTCCTCAATGAGGGAAGTCTGGATAGGAACTAACATGGAGCAGGAACCTTGAGACAGAACTTGATGCAGAGGCCATGAAAGGGTGGATTCTTACAGGCTTGTTCCTCGTGGCTTGCTCAGCCTGCTTTCTTATAGAGCCCAGGACCACCAGCCCCTGGGTGGAACTGCCCACAGTGAGCTTTCCTAGCAATCATTAAGAAAATGCGCTACAGGATTTTGGAGGTATTTTCTCAGCTGACAGTCTTTCCTCCCAAATGCTTCTAGCTGTGGTAAGCTGCCATAAAACTGACCAGCACACAGCGTAAGCATGTGTTATCTAGAATAACTACAACACCTGGCCTCTTCCCCATGTTCTCACGTGCACACATACCATACACATGTTTTTTATCATGCTGCTACCGGGGTGTGAAGATTTGGGTGTTGCCTGCAATTAAAGGACTTTGAATGCAGCGAGTTTTCAAGTATTGTAGTTACGAAGGGCAACAGCCAAAAAGAAATACAATGTTTTAGTTTCCACAGCTTCTTCTTGTCTCCTCAGGGGCTATTGCTTCTTTATGGCGGTTTGAAAGATACAGAGGAAGATTATTTTGAAGCACCTCTTATTCACTCCAAATTCCATGTGAGAACACCAATTCGCTTCACTCCACCCCATCAATTGTCCCAGCGGCTGGGTTTCTACCTCAGTAAGGTCAAGGCTTTGGGCAGAAGACAGTAAGGTGGGGGCTGAGGGTGCAGTGTCATCCCTGAGCTGGGACATCCAGCCTCCCGTGCTCTGAGTACTGCCCGGAAATCCTGGGGCCTTGTGGGTAGCTGAGCTCTCCTTGACAGGAACTCAAACCTTCTTTCCAGGCTTCTGCTTGTGAATACTTTTCCTCTGAGTCCACAATGACGGTCTGACTGACAGGTAGCTGTAGAAACAGAAAAGTCAACCTCACTGTTAGAAGTGAGGCCACAAGGTCAACTGTTGCACCCTCAACTTGTAACTTTGTGTCAGAGCCTCACAATTCAACTGGGTAGAAACCACGGCGAGAACCAGTGCCAGGCAAGGCCCTAACTGTTGGCCACTGATACACTGCTGAAGGCTTAATGTAGACAAACTCCAGGGTGAAACTCGGCAGAGGGACCAGATCACAGGGAAATCCCAAATGTCAGTGGGTTTGCCTCCAGGGCTCCTCTATGTTGTTATAGTAAATAACGGGGAAATTCTTAATGCTTCTGGCGGAGAAGGGGAATGTAACCATTCAAAACAGACCAATGCATTCTGGTTTCTAGAGAAAAGCCTTGCTCACAAGAGAAACTTTTTTTTTAAACCTAACCTGCTGCGGTTTTATCAAAACATATCCAAGGGAAGATGAAACTGCAGCTCCAGCTCCCTGTAGCATCCTGTGCCACCAGAGAAAGGGAATTGCAAAGCGCTTGGGAAGGTCACAATCCAAGGACACAGGTTTACAAAACAGCGGTAATGGAGGAAACCAATCAAGCAGGGGCATCGGAAATGATACAGTACGACTATTGGAAATATGAGACCCCCTCCCCCACAACTGACTAATGGAATAAGGTTTTTTTTTTTTTTTTGGAATAAGGTTTTAATACAAACAAATGAACAAACCAGACACTGTGCAAGAGCAGACAGGTGACCAGAGAGATGGAGATCCCAAGAAAGAAGGGGAGGGAAACAGCACACATCAAAACCCCGTTCCTTTAATGGGTCCGCTAGTATCAGGGCTGCGATGAGGGAAGACCCTCTGAGCTCAGGGTTTGTCACTAGAAACATCGCAAGCATAAAAGCAAAAACAAAGACTGTGGAAAATGGAATCGATAACCGGTAGAAAACCAAGGATCTGTAGGCAGCAATATAAAGGGGAACACATGCAGCATGAGATCAGAAGGAAAAGAAGGGGACAGGAGGCTGATGGAGCTACCAAAATGGAAGCAGAACAGAAGGAGCAGAGAAAGATGCCATGACACCTGGCCAGCTGAGTCCTGACTGCACCATGAGGAAGTGCCACTTGAGTTTTTAACTCTCTTTTTTACTTTTTATTTATTTTAAATTTTTATTAATTTTTTTTAATTAAAAATTTCCGCCTCCTCCCCACCTCCCTTTTCCCTCCCCCTCTCCCTCTCTCTCCAGTCCAAAGAGCAGTCTGGGTTCCCTGCCCTGTGGGCAGTCCAAGATCCTCCCCCCCTCCATCCAGGTTTAGGAAGGTGAGCATCCAAACCGGCTAGGCTCCCACAAATCCAGTACATGCAGTAGGGTCAAAACTCAGTGCCATTGTCCTTGGCTTCTCAGCAGCCCTCATTGTCCACCATATTCAGTGAGTCCGGTTTTATTCCATGCATTTTTTTTAACTTTCTTAACATTATCATTTAGATAACGTAGAAGGTTGATCTGTTTTGTTTTAGGTTAACTTTCATGTGCTTGTAGATTTTAGGGCTCACTCGTTAGACTGAACAGTTTTCACTTAGTAAAAGCAAATGTTACTGTTTGAAATATGATTTAAGACCATTATGTGATTTATCAGTTATTGAATCTTAGAGAATCTGGTGCCAAATAGTAAGATTTGTGTTCATTTATACTTAATGGCAACATCTTTCAAGTCTGACCTAATACATACTTCCCAAGATTTGCATTCTTGTAGTATTTAAGATTACTTTAAAGAAAAATAAATTTTATTTTATATAATTTCCCTCAGTTTTGCTATATGAATAATAAATATATTTCCTGTAAATTAAAACTTCACTCATGTGTGAAGAAGTGCATACTTGTTATTTTTTTTAAATATTTTATTTATTTATTATGTATACAATATTCTGTCTGTGTATATGCCTGCAGGCCAGAAGAGGGCACCAGACCTCATTACAGATGGTTGTGAGCCACCATGTGGTTGCTGGGAATTGAACTCAGGACCATTGGAAGAGCAGGCAGTGCTCTTAACCTCTGAGCCATCTCTCCAGCCCGTATACTTGTTATTTTAATATCAAAAACTTTCCAATGTTTTTGAGATTATGTGACTAATAATTATTATTAAATATACTGATTTAAATACTTTTTGCTATGGGACAATGCTCTTGTACCCTGTAAAAATTTATCACTTGTATTAGTTTACTAAAACACTGATTGGCCAGTAGCCAGGCAGGAAGTATAGGTGAGGCAACCAGACTAAGAAATCTGGGAAGAGGAAAGGTTCAGTCTGAAGTCACCAGTCAGATTCAGAGGAAGCAAGATGAGAATACCTCACCGATAAAAGGTACCAAGCCATGTGGCTAACACAGACAAGAGTTATGGGCTAAGTTGTAAGAGCTAGTTAATAATAAGCCTGAGCTAATAGGCCAGTTTATAATTAATATAAGCCTCTGTGTGTTTTGTTGGGACTGAATGGCTGTGGGACTGGGCAGGACAGAAAGTTCTGTCTACAACTTTTCTTCCACACACATCTCATATGGGAGATTCCTTTGTTGGATGTTGGCTAAGTCTGTGAAGTTCTCCTAATTTACATGGGGTCAGTGTGATGTTGGCATTTTTTTCTTTTTTTTTTAGTTTGCTGTGGGTTGCATTTTTAAATCGTGTGGCAGGAAGAGTGTCACTGTGGTAGTTACTGTTATATTTGTTTCTTGTCATTTCAAATTGAAGTTTTCTGACAGAACCATTGAGGTGGGATGCCTATTTGGTATTTTGCATTTTGGAAATAAAGTTTATTTTTATGTAGAGCTAAGCTTGATATGTTCCTGCCCAGCGCTATGACAGACTGAGAGGGGCAAAGAGATCCATATGCAGGCCCAGGGCAGGCTGTCCCCGGTTTCCTGAAGAAAACGCAGGCCTGCCTTGGAGCCTTGTGGTGCTGGGCAGATGGGTACTGTTACGGTGAACAAATGTATGGTGTGGTATTGGAGAGACAGAACGGTTCATGTCCTGTGGTCAGAGGCATATCTGAAGGAGTGAAGGCAGCCAGGAGCTGGATAAAGTGGGTGACTTGTTTGCCACTCAGAACCAAGGTGATGTCTGGGCCCGGGCTGATCTCAGGCCCCATGTCAGGGTTCATGGCCATGGTCTACTCTCCACAGTCTGATGTCTGTGGCTCCTGTTACCACCAAAGGCCGAGAGGATATGGCTGTACAGAGTGGGGTCTGCTCCTCACTGGCTGCAACACTAGGAAGAACTGGCCCTGCCCCTCACTGGCTGAAGCACTCATGAGAGAGGAACAGTTCTACACACACCTTACCTGGGTAGAATCTATTCCCAGGGGCATAGATAAGCGGGCTGTGAGGGCCTGGCATGGGAGAACAGGCCGTACATCTCTTGTCCGCCATGTAGTGTGGGTGAGAGGCAGATGCCCTCCTCACCTTGCCCCTTGCCAACTGCAAGCAGATGGGGGACCTGATTCACTCCCTTAGCTGCTGCAGTACTTGGGGGAGCAGCCTGTGTGTCTCCCCTGGGCAGTGTAGTAGAGCTGAACCTGGAGGCAGGGGCACGGGTGAGCCAGACCCGAGGATGTGAGAGGGGAGTAGATGAACTACCTCCCTCATCTATGGTGTAGGGGCAGAGGTGAGGAAAAGATGCCCTCCCTTTGCCCCTACCACCTCCCGCTGGCAAGGGAGAGGACCCTCTCCTTTACCAGCTGTAGTACTTGGGAAAGTGGGCCCTACACTGTCTGGGAAGCAGGGCAGAGCTGATCCTGTTGCCAGGGGCACAGGTGGGCATGGGAGATTTGGGCTCCTTCCCTCATCTGCCATATGGCAGCGTGGGCAGGGGAGAGGTGCCCTCCTCTCTCCCCATCTCCCTACACCCGAGGCAGGTGGGAGAGCAGGCCCTGAGGACCTAAGGCTGGGAGAGCTGCTCCTGCCCCTTTCCAGCTGCAGCGCTGGGGAGAGCAGGCTCCGTACCTCGCCTGGGCAGCATAATAGAGCCAACCCTGTTGGCTGAGCTGAGGGTCAGCCAACCCCCAAGTTGTGAGCTTGAGAGAGCTGTCCTGACTACTTACCTGTTTTGTAACAGTTGGGATGGGGTAGACTTGCCCCTCTTACTTTTTGCCCCTCATCGTCTGTGACAGACAAGGGAGCTGACCCTCCGGCTTACCAGCCACAGAGCTTAGGAAAGCTGGGCCCTGCTTCTCGCCTGGGCAGCAAAGCAGAGAGGATCCTGTGACCCTGGATTTCCCAACTCAGTCCATTCTCAGGCTGTTAACAACAACGAATTCTACATTCTGTCGTTCTTGACTGCTGAGTGGTGTTTTACAGGTGGAGATCATCAAGTTGGAATTTACAGCTTTTACTGCTCAGCAAGGGGAAGGTGCAGTGGGGGCCCCAGTCACCACAAGATGGGAAAACCCATGCCATACACAGTCGCAGTAAATCTCCAAACTTCCTGGAATGGGTGGCTTCTGTGCTTGTCCCTCCTCCATTTGTTCCCTTGTGGGATCCATTTTATTCTCACTGTCCTAACGCACAATTTGTTTTAAGGGCCCCTCGTTTAGGAAATTAAATAGTCAACATTCTGCCCTGGGAGAGTTTGAATGTACAGCTCGTAATGCCTCAGAATTTTTCCTCTGAGCAGAAAAGCAGCTTGTCTGAGCAATCAAGAGAGTGTTTAAATGACTGTTCACTGGCCCCTGGATTTCCCAAGAGGGGCTTCTTGCTAAAGATCCTGTGGGGTTTGTGAAAGAGAGGTCTACCTTTATGGTGACTGCCTGCCCAGTAAACTTCAAAGGAACTTGGGGTCCTGAATTTCAAGTTCTCCTGGTTAGCTGGCCTGGGGCCCTGCACACAGCCCTGCTTCTCAAAAGTAAAAAAGCCTTAGTGTCCCAATGATGTCCTAGAACAGACAGCTGGGCCTCAAGTCTAGCATTGCTGACACAGATGCCCACAGGGAAACTGTGTTGCTAATGCCTGCTCAGGTGATTTCACTGATCTAGGATTAGTTTGGAATGGGGATTGATCCCAGAGGACGTGGGTCCCAGGGATTCTGATTGTTAAGTCCTGATAATTTAGGAAACACGCAGTTTGCGCCGGTAGTCAGGGCTCCTGGTGTTTGACATTGGGAACATCTAATTAATTTTCTTGTTCAGCTAGCTGCAAACATATGTGCAAAATAGAATCGTGTCTCGTCCTTTCAGATACTTTCCTGAGTGATTATACAATGTGCAGGGTGCATCCTAGGCTTTGAGGAGACCAGACAGACTGACCACCGTGACCTTTCAACTTTACATGTGTCTTTCAGGAAAGGAGCCTGGATCTTCCTGAGTTAGGCTTTATCTTGCTTCAATTTAAGTACATGTCATTTCATGTGCTGGCATTTCTTTTATTGATGACTCACAGTATTTATGGATTATTTCATTGACATTTGTAATTATAGACATCCATTAAAAATAGAATAGTAAATAAGAATTATATTCCTAAAGAAATACAAACATGTACCATATAAATTCATATCATATGATACAAACTAGTATATACAATTCATGAGTATCATACAGGAAAACCAACCACAGGGGACAATACCAGTATTTTCACGGCAAGGGCAGGCAACCACATTTTAGAACTTAGACTGTAGCGCCCTCTAGTGGCAAACATGATTTCTTGTATTCATTCTTTTTTTTTTTTGGCGGCGGGTGGGGGGGTAATTTATTTTTTGTTTTTATATCCCAACCAAAGTTTTCCCTCCCCTCTTCCCAAATTCACCCTTCCACTTCCCCTCTACGCCCCCATCCACTCCTCCTCCACTGTTTCTCTTCAGATACAGGTGTGTCTCCCATGAATATTATCCAGCCAAGAAATATCAGGTTGGGGTGAGACTAGGCACCTCCTCCTCTATGAAGGCTGGGCTAGGCAACCCAATAGGAGACATGTGTCCCCAAGACAGGCAACACAGTCAGAGACAGCCCCTGCTCCCACTGTTAGGTATATCACAAGAAGAACACATCACACAGCTGAAACAAATACGCAGAGGGCCTAGCTCAGTCCTATGCAGGCTCCCTGGTTCTTGGTTCAGTCTCTGTGAGCTCCTATGAACCCAGGATGGTTGGTTCTGTGGGTTTTCTTGTAATGTCCTTGACCTCTCTGGCTACTACAATCCTTCCTCCCCCTCTTCCGCAGGCTTGTCTGAGTTCTGCCTTATGTTTAGTTGGGAGTCTCTGCATCTGTGCTCATCAGTCGCTGGGGGAGGGAAGCCTCTCTGACGACAGTTGGGCTAGGCACCAATCTATGAGCATAGTGGAATATCATTATAAACTATCCCCTGGCTTTTTATTGTTTGGCTAGGGGTGTTTGGTTGCATCCTGGGTCTCTGGGGTATCCAGCCTCTGGGTCTCAGCCCTCAGCTGGGAGCTCCCTCTCAGGGTAAGGGTCTCCAGCTGGGTCTGTCATTAGTTGGTCACTCCCACAATTTCTGCATCACTTTTACCCCATCCCGTCCTGTAGGCAGCACAAATTGTAGGTTGAAGGCTTTGCTGCTGCACTGGAAGATTTGCCTGGTTATAAGAGATGGCTGGTTTAGGGTCCATATCCACCGTTACTAGGAGTCTTAGTTAGGGCCATCCTCACAGAGTCCCGGGAGTTCCCACTGCTCTAGGATTCTAGTTCCTTCCAGAGATGCCCCAGAATCTAGGCGTTTCTCCCAGTACTCTCTCCCCACCCCCACCTGATCCCTCCTGTTCCCCTCCTCATTTCCCCTTCCAGGTCTTCCCTGCCCTGTCCCCTGGTGATAGCCATTTTTTCCTGCCTTCACAGTGAGGTTCATGCATCCCTGCTTGAGCCCTTCTTGTTGATTTCTCTTCTCAGCCCCTCATGGGATATTCTCCTTTTCTTTTGCAGGCTACATTGGTATTTTCTTTGACTACCTGAGAACTGTCCCCTATTGGAAGAGAGAGGAACTCTGTCCAGCTGACTGTCCCAGAGCGCAGCTGAGGTCCTGGGGTAAGAGACTCACACGAGGTTCTGATGACACAATTAATACTGCTGTCTTGCTCTTCACACTGCTGCCGGTGAGAAGCTCGTATAATAACAACTGGAAAACATTGCAGAAGGCCCCAGGAGGTGAAAAGGTCTTCTATGTGGATTTGTAGGACTGGTATTGTGAAAATGGCTACCCCCATCAAAAGCCATCCACAGGGTCAATGCAATCCCTATCAACATTCCAACACATTCTTCACAGAAAAAAAAAGCCAAACAAAAGCCAACCTTTAACTTTATATGGAAACCCCAAAATTCAGAATATCTAAAACAATCATGGATAGTAAGAACTGCTGGAGAGCTTGACATAAAAGCAGACATATTTGTTCATGGAATTGAAGTCCCTGAAATAATTCCTCATACCCGTGGGCACCTGGTTTTTGATTAAGAAGCCAACAGTACATACTGGGTACAAGACGGGATCGTCAACAGGTGGTATTTTTCAAACTGAATGGTGCCCGCAGAAGAATGAAAATAGACCCATATGCACATCCACACAAAAATCTCCAAGTGGATCAAAGACCTCAGTGTAAGAGCAGACACCTTGATTCTGCTTTATAGGAGGAAGTAGGAAATAGTTTGAGCTCACCGGCACAGGAAAGAACTTTCTGAACAAGATACTGGCAGTACTAAGAGCTACAGTTAATAAGTAGGACCTCACGAGGCTGAAAAATTTCTGCATCACAAACGACACCATCACTCGAACAAAACAGCAGCCTACAGAACAGGAATCTGTGTGTCTGGTAGAGGGTTAGAACTAGGATTTGTAAAGAACTAACAAAAACTCTAAACATCAAGAAATCAGGTGACCCCCATTAAAAATGGGGTACAGGGCTAAGCGGAGAGTTCTCGAAAGGTAAAACACAAATGTCCAAGAAATGTTTAGCATCCTCAGTGACCAGGGGAATACAAACTAAAACTACTTTGAGATTTCATCTTTTCTCAGTCAGATTGGCCAAGGTCAGTCAAGCAAATGACGGCTTATGCTGGCAAGGAACCCTCGTCCGCTGCTGGTAGGAGTGCAGACTGGTACAGCCACTATGAGAACCACTGTGGCGGGTTCTCAGAAAGGTCTCGCTGCACCCTTTCATCTTGTGACAAATAAGGGAGGAACAGTGATCAGTTTGATCCCTTAGCCTGTGTGCAGGAGACTGGGCTATCAGTTGCAGGGTGGAAGGAACAATACGAAAGAGTAAAATAGTACAAAGCCATCGAGGACATAGAGAGATAGGTAGAAACAGAAAACTCAGTATTCTCTGAGGTGGGGACATCTCGCCACCATGGCTCCCTTTAGGTTCAGAGGCACTATTACTATTTTAAGAGATTGGGATGAGTCAATCAGAGGTCCAAGGTCATACTCAAGTAAGCAGCTAGTTTGATTTGAATGTATCAGTCTTGGAAGGATTTTGTGAAGGTTTGGAGGAGCTTTTTTATTGTGTCTTCATCCGGAGAACTCATGCAACGATCTGTCATTCCTCCTTCCTCAACCTCTGTCAACCTCTGCTCTCCCTTGCTCCCTTCCTTCCAGTCTTTATGGGGTGGCTGTTCTGAACAGTCCTGATAAATAGTCACCCAGATGCAAAGACAATATTCAGTTTATCAAAATACCTCGTTACCCCGTATATCTCCCCTTCTTCGGTTCCTATTTCTTGTGTTCCTTCATCCCAGGAAATTTCTACTTTCTAGTAGAAATCATTAGAGGTACAGTTATCCTCATTTCTGCTTCCCTAAAGACATGTATATGGAAGAGTCAGGCAGGAGGAGAGATAAAGAGGGTGGAGCTTTGGAGCATGCTAAGAGAAGAGAGGGGTATCTCTCTCCACTGGAACAGTCAATGTCCTCCTCCCCTGACAGCCCCGAAGTGGCACCGAGGCAGTTAGGCACAAAGAGCTTCTAGACTTATAATGTCCAGGCTTGGCAAGATACCAGGATGTAGGGACCAAAATGGTTGGGGCCCCAATGACAACCGGAAGAAAGGAGGAGGGAGAGAAAAGGATGGTAGACGAGAGCTTGCCTGTGGGAAAAAGAAAGAACATATCGTTTCAGGAGCTCTCCAGCTACAGCTACCCAGAAGAGGCTTGTCCAAATGTTCATTCAGTTAGAAAATCCCCCAGTGGTTCCTTCAGCCTCAGCACAGGACCATTGTTGACACTGCAGAGGAAGCTGGCAATGACTATGCTACCTCATACATACATAGGAACAGTACAGAAGGAAACTGCCCACCTAGACACCCATCTGTGACCTTTACAGGGGCTTCAGACATAGTAGTGTTGGCCTTAAGCATCTAAGGAGCTTCCAAACTTGGAGGATTTCAGATTCCCATCTGCTGACTTCTCTTCTTGTGAAAAGAGAAATGCAAACTTGTTTACGCACTCTGTCAAAAATGCTCCTGGCAGCTTTATTCACAATAAAAATGCCCAGATGGAAACAATTCAAAGGCACAAACATTTCTAAGAGCTGAGTAAACCATGGTGTCTGATGATATAGCAGAACATCACTGAGCACCACGAGGCGACTCATTCAGACATCAGCACGAGTGAATTTCAGAATGTCATTCTGCACTTGAGAAACCAGTAAGCAATGGATTGATGACGCATGATTTCAATCATAAGGGATTCTTGCAATCATCAAACCGTAGTGCTGGGATGTGGAAAACAGCCCGCTAGAGGCTGGGAATGGTGTGAGGGAGCGACTCTCAGAGCATGGGAGAACTTTGGGGACATGACACTTTCTGTATTCCTAGTGACTATATAGCAGGGACTATTTGTTAAAAGTCTTCAAATGGCACGACAATTTTGGTATTTTTTCCATATGAAATTAGCATTCAGCTTCACTGCCTTTTATAAAGGGGGGGGTCAGGAAAACAGGAACAGTTAGTAGACACTGAGTGTGACTGAAATCCCATGGTTGTATATGAGAAGCAATATGTTTTAAAAATACATATACAAGATTATTTCATCTTGTAACTTATTACATGCCTTTGTTAATTCGTTAAGTGTGTCGCTCTCTTTCTGGGGTTCTTTGGCATCCGTGTGGTTAAGATGTGACCTGGTCCCAGCTGACTGCCCTTCTTTGTGGGAAGTGACTAGATCCAGGTGGTCCCATGGGAAGTCGTCATGCCTTTCTTGGTCTGTGAACTCATGAACTGACCCTCCTCCAAGCCATTTCTCTGTTTCTAAGTATAACTGGGATATGTGTACTTGACTGCTGTCACAAATAGCATTCATGGGCAGCAAGTGGCAGCTGTGTTAGTGGGGACAGTCAGTGGGTACACCTAACCCGTCCTCACCAGCTACCTACCTTGGCCCAAATAAGACCTGGAAGCACAGATAGGCAGGGAAAATCAATGCCAGCCTTACACATTTAGAGGACACATTTAGATAGATGGTGGCCCTCATATTTCATAGCTTGAAATAACCAGATGCAACTGGTAAGTGGTTGTTCCACAGGTCCAGCCAGAAGACAGTCCTGCCCATGTAAACCACCATGCTTGACAGAACAGATGAGCCCACCTCAATTACACTGCTTGGAGCCACCAGTTCGGCGAGGGTGCTCATTTCTAGTTTCATCAAAGAAGAAATCTTCCTCAAGTGGACTGAGCAGTTATACACATTCCTGAGTTTTCCATGACGCTCTTCTCCTTTCTGCTGTAATACAATCCAAACTCTTCTCCACGATTTTCACATTGATCTTCCATGTCAGTGACTTCACCCTGAGTCACATGAGCAAGGACTGTCTGGCGTGTTAGAATTTCACTGGGACACTCATGCTCCAGAGGGTGAAATTTAAGTTCTATGAAGATGGAGGGCCTTGACCCAGCAGTCCCAACAAATCCCTTTCTACATACCCTGTATCTCTTCTACTCCCGTTTCATCTGACAGTCTGGGTTACTTTGCCATGATAGTGACTTGTTCTTGCTGGCTAGGCCACAGGTGACTGGAGGTTGATGCCCTTTTGGAGGCTCTGGATGTTAGAGAACACATTTGTAATCGTGAAGAGTGCAGAGCTGGTAGGAGAGAAAGCACAATTGTCACATACTATGTCCACTTCTCTTCAAACTTTGTCTGCTTAACTCATATACTCCTCCAGATGTGGATTCTGCTCCTAGGTTTCAGGCAACTATGTATCTGTTGATGGAACCACATTCTTGGTATTATCTCTAGATAGTGGATTTTTCTAATACTCTGTCATGTTGGTGACTCTTGAGCAGGCCTCACGGTCATGAGCTGATTCCCTCATCCCCTGAGTGTCTTTGGACCGGGCATAGTGTTATTTGAGATCCTATTCCAGAAGACTGAATTCAGACGATGCCTTTTGGTGCCGCTTGGTGCTTTCTTGCCTGCTTTGGATGATCAGAGAAGGGCATAAATTGTGGCCTGAGAAGACCCAACCCTTCCAGCTCACAATACCAGAAGAGACTCTTAGAGATTAGCAGGCGCCAGCTGAAGAGAAGGGGATACAAGGCAAATGACAACACTAATTGTCATCCTGTGAGCTGCGGAGGCAATAGGTTTTCATCTCTTTTTCCACCTGTCCTAAGTTTCCTCTGGGGGAAAAGAGTCGTAGAACCAGGGGAGAGCCACTCCCTGCATGTATGTGACGTGGACCACAGCAGGGACGCAGGGAGACAGAGGGACACTGGGAGCTGGATCCCAGCAGGGATTGGGTGGACAGCGGGACAGCGGGAGCTGGGCCTCCAGTTTCTCCCTCATTGCCCAGCTCGCAGCAGTACCCACCTCTGACCTCCAGCTTCCAGACTGGTCAGCCATTGCCTGAGCGGTGGTTTATTTGGGCTTATGTTTTGCTTTGTTCTGAGACAGGAGACACTCATGTAGCTCAGACTGGCCTCCGGCTCCCCCTTTTACCTATGATGATGACCAAGGATGACTTTGAATTGCCTCTACCTCTCACACGCTGTGGTGAGGGTACTATGCTCAGCTTCGGAACCTGCTTTTGGAAAGGGTCGTGCAGATTTGCTGTGGCATATTTCAGAAAACATGCTGCATGCTCCCACATAGCCCAGCATGTGAGCCTTTCTAATTCAGTCTGTGATCTTGAAAGCGTCAGCAAATGTGTATTTGTTTATTGAGACAGAGTCCCGCTAAGAGGCTCTGGCTGGCCTTGAACTTATAGGAACCCTTTTAGCCTCTGCTCATTCTGGAATCACAGGCGTCTACCACCATGCCCAAATGATATTTGCAAACTTTTTAAAAAGGAGGAAAAAGTTGATTATTTTACTTTGAAAACCTCTGTTTAGAAGCATCTAAAAATGTATCCAAGTTTGAATTAAAAAAGGAGAAATTTGATCAAATTTCCCACTGAAAGCTTCTGTTAATGTGCTACCCACTCACTGATTTCTAGATACATTGTTAGGCTTTGGGGCCTTTTCTTTTTTTTTTTTTTAATGATACATGGCATCACTACTATAACCATGGTTTTGGATTTTAATGTAAGTATGTAGTTAATACCATGAAACAGCAAATACATAACAAAATATCATGGAATTCATATTCACAGCATCCAGTACAACATAGCTAAGAAATCCCTCTTAATACTATGATGCTTCAGCTTACTCTAGAGAGTTACACAGGCAGACTCTATCCTTTTTATGGGTGAGCATTTGCTATTTTCACTACAGACATATACACACAAAAGGTAAATAAACATTTACATCTTAGCATCTAAATTTCTAATAGTCCAGATTAACATACTATTTGTCTTTGGGGGTATTTTAGAGGCAGCCTTCCCTCAGCTAAATTTTATTTTATTTTTTTTATTCATTTATTAAAGATTTCTGTCTCTTCCCCCCCACTGGGTCCCATTTCCCTCCCCCTCCCCCAATTAAGTCCCCCCCCCTCGTCAGCCCAAAGAGAAATCAGGGTTCCCTGCCCTGTGGGAAGTCCAAGGACCACCCACCTCCATCCAGGTCTAGTAAGGTGAGCATCCAAACTGCCTAGGCTCCCACAAAGCCAATATGTGCAGTAGGATCAAAAACCCATTGCCATTGTTCTTGAGTTCTCAGTAGTCCTCCTTGTCCGCTATGTTCAGCGAGACCGGTTTTATCCCGGCCTTTTTTCAGACCCAGGCCAGCTGGCCTCGGTGAGTTCCCTATAGAACATCCCCATTGTCTCAGTGTGTGGGTGAACCCCTCGCGGTCCTGAGTTCCTTGCTCGTGCTCTGTCTCCTTCTGCTCCTGATTTGGACCTTGAGATTTCAGTCCAGTGATCCAATGTGAGTCTATGTCTCTGTCTCCTTTCATCGCCTGATGAAGGTTAATATTCAGGAGGAAGCCTATATGATTTTCTTTGGGTTCTCCTTCTTATTTAGCTTCTCTAAGATCACGAATTATAGGCTCAATGCCCTTTTCTTTGCACAATGAATTAATTTGCTTTGCACGTTCAGACACTCCAAGATGTGATTTTAAGAGAGATAGCTGCTTCTGGCATCTATGAGCTGGCCCAGCAGCCCTGCCAGGTTGTCGTGTTCCTCTCTCAACCAGACAGTTCTGTGAAACCCTCTTATCAGTCAGGACCACGATGGATCGTGATGAAGCAAGAGCCCGCAGACATGTCTGAACCTACAGCGCACGGATGTGGTGCACAAAGACAAGTCTGCTTCCTTCCTGACGGAGCAGAATGCTTCTCTTTCTCCACTCTGATAACCGGTCCCCCCAAACTTTCATTTTCCACCTTACAGATATAATTTAGGAGATCCATTAATACCACTACACCACCCCGGCAACATTTCTTTCGGAGTGATCCTGCTCCGTAAACTTCCCGTGAGTCCCATTGTCATCTTGTCCCCCGCTCTTACTGAACACCCCTACTCCTCACCATGGTGTCCTTGCTTGCTCTTTCTGCAGAGACTTGTGTATACAGGTATCAGTCTCAGGTAAACACAGCTCAATTAACTGGAGAACAAAACAGTTTTTGCCTTATATAAATACAAAGGGAAAATTTATCATAATCCAGCCTTCCAGGTTAGTGTTACTAAGTCAAACACTATCTTTTCTCAGCTTCCACTATGTTTTAGATAGTAAGCAGGGGGACAAAAATTTCCATAAGTACTTGTTAACCTTCCTACTCCCTAAATACCTTGTAATATATAACTATATGCATATTTAAATATGTAAATCAAATTAGTTCTCATGATAGCTGATATTATGATAGAACCATTTATGAAAGATATGATAATCCAGTTTCTGTTTGTCTGGGATGTTTTTGTATTTTCTTTTTGAGATTTTTTGTGTGCTTGTCTAGGGGTTTGTGCATGTGCTATACTGCACCCCTGATGGGCCAAGGACAACTTGCAAAAGTCAGTTCTCTCTCTTCATCACATGGGTTCCAGAGCTCCAGTGTAGGTTATCAGGCTTGGTGGCAGCCACCTTACTTAAACCATCTTACTGGCCCACATTTTCTTGTAAGGACATTTTCTTTGGACATATATATGTGGCTTGTGTGTTTATTTGCGTGCATTATGTGCTAAAAAGCTTATGTTCGCAGGTGTGAGAACTCATGTGTAGTGTGTGCACATGCGTGTGAAAGCCAATAACAGATGTCTTCCTGAGATTGTCTCCATCTTATTATTGGGACAGGGGATCTCTCGAACCCAGAGAAGGCAGAGTTTACTTGTCTGTCTAACTGGGGATCACATGTCTCTGCTTCCTGGGATTACAAGCACACCACCACATTGATCCTACATTTATTTTACTGGTGTTGAAGATATGCATCCATACTCCAGTCCTCACATTTGAGGGGCACAGTGTTTATCCATGGAGTCATCTTTCTAGCCCATGTAAAGACACCTGATACTTGATGGCATCCTACTGACTTGATTAGAGTTGAGCCCAGCCTCTGGGAGTTAGCGGAAAGATTAACAGAGGCAAAGGGAAACGTACTGATATACAGGAGAAACTTGGGTTGTAAAGGGCTCTTTATGATGTAGGATGTGGGGTGGGGGATCAGTCCAACATCAGGAGCCAACGTCTGCCACCCTCGATAAGTGTGGCTAGTGTGGATGACTGTATCACACTACTCATGATTTTCGGAGCCACTTTCTACTTTATATTTTACCTTATCAAAGACAGAATTTCCTGCATATCTTGGACTGGTGTCAAATTTGGATCCTCCTGAGTAAAGGGATTGCTGCAGGCATGTACCACCATGCCTGGTGAATTTCCAGAATTCTTGTGAAAAGTTTCATGGGAGGAAGAATTTCTTACAAAGCGAGAACAATCAGTTTGCTCATGTTTTATCTCTCAATATAACTTTCTATTCTTCGTACCTACCAGTGACTCCATTTCCACCAGAAGATGCAGGAAATGAAGCTTGTTTTCCTTGAGTTTGACGTAAATTGGATTTCATGCAATTACGCAAATGGGTGAAAGTAGCCATGATTGACTCAGCTTGAACATCTTTGCTCATTCTACCGTCTTCTGATGAATTTCAAATGATGACATCTGGGTGAGTTGTGGAAGAGTCCTTTGAACACTCTGCTGGCTCAGGGACAACTCTGTCTCCTCATCTTCATGACAATCTCCGCATCGAGGCCCTCACTTATTATAGCATGGAAAAGGAAATACTTCAGCTGAAATGATTTAAAGTACAATGAGACAGACATGGCAGCTAAGAGATTTTGGTTACATAAAGTTAGTTTGGGCTCACCTAAAACTGAAAACCGAAGGAAGCCCCAGCATCAGACAAGGTTGGTCAAGACCTTGGCTCTGTCTGTCTTCATTCTGGCCTGATCCGAATCCTGGCTATGGCACTGCAGCCATCCAGATGTCTCCCTTGCAGCAGTCGGGTTACATGCTCTCTTGCACGTTTCCAGGTTAGAAACTGGCCTTTCTCATAATCCCCAGTGATATTTGCTAATCTTGACTCAGGTCGAGCACAAAAATAAATTGACTGTTATTGGAAAAGGCATGAGGATGTGCTGACTGACCTCCTGAAGCCAGAACGGGTCAGAACCCTCTGACTTCACAGTTACCAAGCACAGTTATTTCCTTAAATGAAAATCAATGTGTTGTGGAGGAGAACCTGGAGAACCCAATTGTGGTCAGGTGTAGGCTTTTCCACTTGAATGGTGATACTCCTGTAAACAGTGATATTCCATCGTACCTGTAGGTGACAGTGTTGGGCTAGACTTGGCTGAGGCCAGCTCACCAGTAACTAACAGTAAATTTATGCAAGAGGCTTAGCCAGACTCAGCTTCCCCATTTGTGAAATGAAATCAGGGGAATGGGCCTTGTAGAGTTACCCTGAGGGTCGAACAACTTGTTCTCGGGATGAAATACTTGTGTGTGAAACGGCTACCTACCAGAGCCTTCAGAGAATGTTTTCTAGCTGCCTGGGCATCTGTGCGCTGCCCACTGTGTCATGAGGCTGCTCTTCTTCTCATCCTTCTCATCGTTTTTTATTAGCTGCTGAATCATCTTAGGCCTGGACACTGGGTGGTAGAGTCTGAAATTGCAGAAGTACCAGACTACAGTACCAGAGACACACACTGGGGGCATATCATGTGATTGTGTTCAGAAAGAAGCCCCCACCACAGGCAAAGTGGATGCCTTCCTCAAGTGGCTGAGGGGCAAAACCCCACCTCTTGTTACCAGACATTCTTATTGGGAAGCCTTACTGTGCAAGGCTCAGTAAATTAATCCAGAAGAATAATGTTTTGGTTATATCTTTTAGCTCAGGAAATTAGAGAACTAGATACACTCCAAGGGCAATAATCAGCCATTACCCTTTCCATCTCATTTTAATTGAATTTCACTTTGTAAAAGATTTCAGAGGCTAGGATAACTGGGAGATGAAGTAAATCAGGTTTTTTTTTTGTCTTAAATTCAGCCCTATTAGGGCTAAAATGGGACCTTAGACTCTATTTTCTTCAAGAAGAGCTGAATGGGCTTTGTAATGTGTGAAGTCAGCAGGTATTGGGTGATTACACCAAGTAAGAGTCTCTGCTAATGAGAGAACTGCTCTCACATATTTCCTGAAACAATAAACTAAGTGAATATGGAATATGGCTTGTGCTTATATTAAAGTAGTTAGGACAAGGGAAGGGAAGATGCTTTAATTTTGGAGACAAGAAATCTGCCCTTAAATCCTGGCAATACCATTAGATGTGCTACCTTGGAAAAATGCCTTTGTCATTTCTTAGCCTCAATTTTCAAATCTTTGAAGAGGAGTGAAATACCCTCTTTATAGAGTGTGTGGGGTTCAGATGTGTGTGGATGATTAGCTCAGCACATGGCATGTCTTAAGGTGCAATATAAAAAGGTTTTATACATGTGTGTTTGTAAGGAGACGTCTGCTACAGAATACAAGGCACTCCTTTCTCCACAGGCCATTGAATGTCCTACACCTGCCATAAAGAATTCTCATCCCAGAGCCTCCTGGTTTCCTATCTATATAGGACTCCATATGCTTCCTAGGGTCAGTGAGGAACACAAATAAGCAGGAAGTGTCAGCCACTAAGCCTGCAATTCTCAACCTTGGCCCAATACTCTGCTCATTCTCAAAACTCTCCAGAACCTCAACACACTGGCTGTATCGAGACAGTTAGAACATCTGGCCTTGACCTGCATCCTGGGTTTTTTTTTTAAGCTCTTCAGAGCATCCCAAGTGCAGCTGTGGCAGACAATGGCCACCCCAATCATATGTCTCACACTTCAGTGGGCAGGAAGTCACCTGTCTGCCTGTCTGGCCGTCTCCACACTGCCGCTCTGGGCTGGTTCCTGATACCCTGTGTTTTCAGCTTTAGAACTCCAGAATTCTGGTTCTTGGACCATGCTCGGTGTGAAGCAGGCTTTCAGTCAGACTGTAACTGATCCTAAGAGGTGTATGGCCTCCTTTCTTCCTCTACCACCGCCCAGTTGTAGAAAAACACCTAACCCCAAACTCTGAAGCCCTCAAACCAAACAGCTGTAGGAGACCCTCCCAGTCCCCAACAACAACCTTCGTTCTTGAGTCACAGCCATCTTAATCTCTAAGTAGACAATGTTGCCCCTCTAGTTGCAAATGCTCTCCTCCCCCGTGGGGTAGATTTCAGTCAATGACCTCATGCAGGCCAAAAAGGTGCTCGACCATGGAATCCCAGTGCTGGCTCTGATTGATAGGTCTTAGACTTGCATAAGAAATGTATTACTCTCCTTCCAGCAGAAATTTGACTCACATGGAAAGGTACTTTTTTTTAACCTTTATAAAAAAGTGTATGTGTGTGTGGGTGGTCGGACACTGAGAATCCGAGCTCAGGTCTTCAGTCTGTGCACCAGTGTTCTCTACTCACTGAGCCATCTTCTTTATACTGATATGGAAAAGTCTTAAGGACAATAATTTTATACAACAAAAATAAGCAATATTTATTCTGGTAGCGAGAACTCTTAATATTTCTGCTATTTAGATTTGAATCCCTAAGGTGTCTTGCAAACCAACTGTGCTGAATATTGTTTGGCATTTACGTGGCTGTTGTTTAGGTGTCTGGACTTAGGGGACGGAAGCAGAAACTCCTGAACTAATTTGGTACTGGGTCAGTATACACAGCAGAGGTAGTCGCTGTCACGGTGTGCCAGGATACCCTTCAAGGAAGGTAACCAGTGGGCTGAATATCCATTTTTTCCCACCTTAGTTTTTAAATTCTTTACTCCTAGCACAAAGGACTCAGTCAGTGGCCTTAACATCTGATATATCTGGGGTTGAAATTCCTGTCCTGCTCTTTATTCTCTCTGAGTTTTGGACAAGGTGGTTTTCTTATTTGCATAAATCATGACTTGTTAGAGTCTCATATAACAGGAAGCCCTAGGATGGTTGGTTGCAAAAGTTCCTCAGGAACTCGATCATGTTGTCAAACCATGTTCAACCCTGTCACATCAACAATGCCATTAAACTCTTTCCTTTTTTGACATCTATTTAATTACTGTGTATATGTATGCAGAGCCCTTTCTATACCGGACGTTGTCACTTGTGGCAGTTTGTTCTTTCCTTCCCCCATGTGGCTCCCAGACGTTAAGCTCAAGCCAACAGTTTCAGTGGCCTTTGCCACCATTGTCCTGCTGAGGCATCTTGCTGGTCCTGACAATGTTGTTTATCCTGGTTCTGAGATGGTAAGGTGACTCCAAGTACCATGCCTTCATGGTAAGCAGAACACATCATTATCATAAACTGTTACATTATCAGAGAAGAAAGACTTTCCTGGTACCCCACAGTACATGCCCGTGTTTTCTAACAGGCTAGAGAAGATTCCTGGCTTATCCCAAGTCAATCAGTGGGAATGGATTGTTGTATGGATGCCGTCCAGCCCGAATTTATCCCCAAGACTTGGAATCTACTTTTTTACTCTGAGGGATACAGGATCAAATTGGGAGTCTTCTAGAATAGAAAATGTTGGGCTACTGGAATGGCATTCAGAATCTCTGTTACACTAGTGTCTTAATTATTCCCAGCTCAAATTCTCTCTGAGCTACACAGTTGGATGTTGGCCATGGTGGAGAAGTTGGAGCATTTGCCTGCAAGCCAATTACTTATCTGAGAATGTCTTTAGCTTGTGTCATGGAGATTTTGTTTCTTTGCTTTGTTTACCATTAAGAACTTTCTAGAAGTCTTTTTAACATCTGAGAACAGTACTGCTCCTGTTCTTTTAAAACATCTATGACCAAGAGAGTAACCTGTTTATTTATAAACAAGCTTTCTAAGTTACCTTTAAAAAGATTTTTCCTATTATGAGCTCTCTGATCATGGCGAACAATGAGGACTGATGAGAAGCCAAGGTCAATGGCAAGGGGTTCTGATCCTACTTCATGTTCCGGCTTGGTGGGAGCCTAGCCAGTTTGGATGTTCACCTTCCTAGACATGGACGGAGGGGGGAGGACCTTGGACTTTCCACAGGGTGGGGAACCATGACTGCTCTTTGGATTAGAGAGGGAGGGGGAGAGGAGTGGGGGGAGGGGAGAAGAGTGGGGGGAGGGGGGAGGGAAATGGGAGGCTGGGAGGAGGCGGAAACTTTTTTTTTCTTATTCTCAATTAAAAAAAAAAAGATTTTTCCTAGAGAGAAAAGTGGACAGATTTGTTCCACTTGATTTAAGATGTCATGGATGTTTGTTGCTTCAGCTGGTGCTGTGTTACCAGCCTGTCATTCATGACTACAATGTACATGTGTATTTTAAGAAGTGAATATGCTTCTTGATTCGTACTTGATGTTCAGTAAATGCTGAACTGAAAATAACATCCAAACATATGGTCTTGCCCATTGTTGGCAATATGATATGATCCTTGTCTTTGTCTTAATTTTCTGATTTCTGATCAGAAAGTATATATGTGTGTGTGTATATCTATATATCTATATCTATCTACATCTTGGGTTATCAGTGATCTTCCAAATTATCATGACCTCTAAGCTTATGGTGAATACTCTATGTATCAGATCATGGATTCATTCTCTGACATATACTAAGCAATTCACCTTTTCTCACAGCACATAGCCTTCTCTTTGTCCCAAGCTTGTTTGCAAACCAGGGACACCATTCTAGGAGAGGGAAACCAATCATCCAGGGGCCAGCTTATCTGGCCCAAGACCTCAGTGAGGCTATGTCTGAGTCAGAGCACGGGAAGTGGACGGTGGCCACTAGATCTTGTTTGGCTGGCTTTCAAGGACTGAGTGATTATGACCAGCTCATCTCAGTTTGAAAAAAAAAAAAGAAACAACAAGCAATTCTAGAAGTTTCTCAAAATTTAAACACTTAATGGTATTTAAAGAACACTTGGGAGGAGTAAAAATTGCGATGAGCTGGGGATAATGGACTCTAGACTGGGATTTCTGGATTGCAGAAGTCTACATCACCACCAGTCACTGTGAGGAAGATGTTTTCTGTAGGATTAACCCTGTTCACACGTAGCTGCAATTGTGCAGGCCCCTGGACAGTGTGCACGCAACAGCACCATAAGTGGTCTGACTTTGCACTCTGTTGACAGGGGCAGCTCTCTGAGGCTCTGCCACGCAGACTGACCCTGGTGAGACGAGTACCTGTCGAGTCACTCTCAGACCCGAGAGCTTTTGTCATCTTTTCTGGAAAGAAACAAAGGGTATGACTTTCCTCAGTGACAGTTCTTCATAGTTACAAGCTGCCCTGGGCTCGAAGCTGACGTGGTAGGAGTAACGGCGAGTCACTCTGTTGAGGGGCAGGCCATTTCCAGTGCCAGGACAAATAGACAACTAATTCAGTTACCTGCAGAGGCCCTGGTTGCAGGACAGATGAGTGCCAGGGTTGATGTCTTTGCTCCCAGTTTCGTGATCTGGTCAGGATACCACATAATCTCTCCACCCAACATCCTGAGACACTTGAATTTTCTCACTGTCTCTTGTTTTAGGAAGGGCTGAATGGTAGGATTACTTTTGGTTTAGAAGAAAGTAGAGATTGTGGTGCAGAGGATTTATTCTGATTTAGAGATCAGAAAGAGTCACGAACAGGTCATAAGTGGGTAAGATGTCTTTTTAAGCAATGATAAATCCAGTTGGCACTACTCAGAATCACAGTAGTTTCTCATGTCTTGGACACGGTAGTGCATCCCTGTCTGAAAGAACAGTCTGGCTATTCATGCATGCCCTGAAAACCTATGTGCAGAGATGTACACTTCATGCTGGAGGCCACTTGGAGCAGATTATTCCAGCAGGGCTGTGCATTTGGCCCATGTTGGTATATATATCGCAAACAATGATTAGAAACAGTGACTCCATAATTAGACTTTTCAGAATCAGAAACACACACACACACACACACACACACACACACACACTTGCATACAATGCACCTGGCAAGTGACCTCAGGCTGATTCCTTGAAATCAGGATCTATTTTCTTGACTAGAGAACTGGTGTGAAGACATTAATCTACGTCATTAGGTAGCTGTGAGCACCAGCTAGGAGATTGCATATCAAATGCTTTGCCCAGGCCCTCTATAGTTAGCACTCATATTCTAGTGATTATTTCTCTCTTTGTAGAAGGTATTTCCCACAGTGACTCTGTGCTGCCAAACAACTCAATGATGAGGGGAATTTTTTGTTTGTTTGTTTTTATGTTTTTTGAGATAGGCTTTCTCTGTGTAGCTTTGGAGCCTGTCCTGGAACTTGCTCTGTAGACCAGACTGGCCTCAAACTCGCATAGATCTTCCTGTTTCTGCCTCCTGAGTTAAAGGTGTGCACCACCACCCCTTGGAAGGGAATTCTTGACTTTGCATTGTTAAATAGCATACTGATAGAGGTCATTCCTTTCCTGCTTAGGATGGAGACTTGTTCAGGGAACTTTATACTTTGTGTTTCTATTAATGGTTTTAAGACTGTGAGACTGCAAGGTCCTGGAACTAGATACCCACCTTGTTTCTATCTGCACTAGTGAGTCACAATGAGACAGAGTGTGACCTTACTATGATTTAGTCAATGAAGCCAACTTCTTTACATTGTTTTCTTTGATAGACTAAGCAACTAGAAACTCCCGGGACTCGAGAACAAGCTCTCAGAAGGAAGAAATGGCTTGCCCAAGGCCACATTGAGCTCAGTTCAGTATTTGTTTTTTTTTAAATATTTATTTATTTATTATGCATACAATATTCTGTCTGTGTATATGCCTGCAGGCCAGAAGAGGGCACCAGACCTCATTACAGATGGTTGTGAGCCACCATGTGGTTGCTGGGAATTGAACTCAGGACCTTTGGAAGAGCAGGCAATGCTCTTAACCTCTGAGCCATCTCTCCAGCCCCCTCAGTTCAGTATTTGTAATGACCACCTTTAATGAGTTTTTCATATGTGTTAGCATTGACTTGACTACCCTTTAGAATAGTGCTTTTATTATCCCACTTTTACACGAGGAAACTAATGTAAGGAGAAGCCTATAATTTACCTGACCCCACAAAGATCACAAGCATCAGGACGCTCTCTGAACTCTGTCATAGTGGATGTAAGAACACGCACCAGGAAGCTATTGTCATTCCAGGACTATATAGGTGCTAATACATAAGTGAGCATACCAACTTATGTTCATTCCCCCTTCATCTTTTGAGAGCTCTCTGTTTGGTTCCAGACTCTATTTTTCAAACTGACTGCTTTCTTGAGGGCTGATTATAGAATCTCCCAAGTTGATATATTGCCAGCTTCGTATTATTATAATGAAGTTTTGAGGCAATTAAATTGGGAGTAGAAAAGATTTATTTTGGCTTACAGTTCTAGAGTTTCTAATCCAAGGGCAGGTGGATCAATTTCTTTGTGCCTCTGGCAAGTGTTGCACACCACAAAGGAACATGTGGCAGAGCAAACTGTTCCCATCCAAAGCCAGGCAGTCAAACAGAGAGAGGACTAAGGAGAACAGGATCTGAGAACTTTTGGGGGCCCCACACCAGTGACCGAGGAGCTTCCACTAGGCTCCATTTTCTTACATCTCCCAGCGGTGCCAATGCTGGGGATCAAGCCCTTAACACATGGACATTTGAGGAAGCATTCATCTAAATTGCAGCAGCAGGCCACACTAAAGACCACACTGACATTGGCCGTAGATGCTTAGAGACTTGTGACAAAGGGTTTCTGTTGTGTGACTCACTTGAAAAGTATAGAGCAAGCGTCTTCGGAATAGAGAGTGTCTGGAGCCAGCAAGGCTAAGAAGGGGGCCTGAGGTCCTGTCTTCTGCCATCATGGCAAGTAGAAGCTTCTGCATGTTTTCTTAGGCATTAGTGGTGGTTGTGCAAAAACAAAACAAAAACAAAACCCGAAAAGCGTGGCATGCTGTCGTGTGTCTGTGTAATTCTAAGGTAAACAGGTCTCTTTAGAGCCTTTATTTGTCAATATTTGTGGTGAATTACCATGAATTAAAGTAACAAACATGACCCTAGAATCATTTTTAATAGTTGTATTGTAAGGCTGCTGTCCTACTGAAGCCATTTTTTGGAAATCCTGGTGAAAACGGTTTTTAACACGAAGGCTTGAGGTTAAATCTAGGCTCCACTACTCGCTGGCTGTGTGGCCTGGGGAAGGTTATCTGGAAGCTTATTCTAGCCTACCTCACTTTCTTCATTAGCAAAACTAGTATAAGAGTGCTATATCTATCTCCTAACACTTGTGTATGGTATTGGATAGCATTCTATACATGGTATAGTTCAAAAAGGATACTTTAGGTTCTGAGTGGTTGACTTAATTTCTTCATGCTCATATAACCTGAGTGAGTTTATTTATATTGTCTTCTGTTGACCTAGGAAAAGAAAAGTAAATCCCTAAACTAAACAAATTGGACTTAGGTTGTTGACTATCAATCCCCATAGACTACCAGAATAAACTATTGATGAAGCACCGTTGTGTTCTGAACACAAATAAAAATGCTAGACTTGGAAAATAACCTATATCATATTAGAGCCCCAAAATGAGCAATTTTAGGGCAAATTTTGCTGAGGGAAAGTAGTGAACCATAGGAAGAGAAAGGCATAGATCTCTGAAGTAAGTCTGGGTGAGACATTAAGTGTCTGTAAGTGAGCTGGTGGGCTTAAAGTCAACTCAAGGGAAGGATATTTCCAGATTAAGTACCTGAGCTCCTTTGAGTGCCACTGGCAGTATTTAGGACAGAGACACAAAGGATATTAGCAGTCCTATGCACAGCTGTAACGCAGTGCAAGAACTAGGAACTTCTAAGATGCTTGTGGAACAGTCAAGCAAACAGACCGCCCAGACTGAAGAAACTGACAGTAGACAGGGCTTCATGGCATCCTGAAAGGAACACACGTTAAAAAATTGACATGTACATTTACTTTGACATTCGCCAATTTTCACCTCCTCAGAAAATTCTAGTGCTGTTCAGTAACCACATCAAGTTGTAGAGAACTTCATTCAGTCTTTGGTCGTAGTGTTAGAGGGCTTAGATAAAATGTATTTCTGATACAAGCAGAAACTCAATTAAGTGTCTTCCAATGCTCTCCTGAGGGTGTCTTCTGTAAGCTTCACTCAGAAACTAGTATTTATAGATGATTCTAGAATGTTAATGGCTCTCTTCTAAGGCCAAGAAGAAAGAAAAAAGTGAACATTGTCTTTCTATTTGTCTTATCTTTCGGACTTCTACAGCTAGGGATTTTTCCTAACCAACCCCAAAGACAGACGAAGACCAAACCACGTAAATAATCACCTGATCTTCTTAGTGCTTTTAGAATTTAAACAATTTCCCCAAGCTTGACAATGTCGGTCAGACAAACAAAATCAAGGCTAAGATTCTAGACTTGAAAAGGGAGGGAAAAGTAGTTGCTACTTAATAAAGAAACATTTTTATTAAGACTGTTTCCCTGGCTTTATGGCCAAAATCTTTGCTTTCAGGTTGATAAAATGGGTGAAGATTTTGTGCTGTTACCACTGGAAAAATCACAGTGTGGTCATCTCATGAAGAGAAAGAACTCAAGCATCCATCTGCCTTTGATCTGTAGCTGTTCCCTGACCTTCAGTTCTTAGAATCTTTCTGTCCCCTCTTTCACAGTATTCTTTAAGTGCAGGAGTGTTCTGTAGATGTATCTACTGGGACTGGACTCCACTGCTCTGCATTTTGATTAGTTGTGGTTTTCTACAGTGGTCTCTGTTGAAAAGAGAAGCTGTACTGGGATTACAGGCATGAGCCACTACTGCCCATCTGTGTTTTACTAAATGGTAATGGGACGAGATGAACTCTCATTTCCACTTAAGTGGTGGTTACCTGCCGGCCATAGTGTAGGACAGGCAGGGATTGGTGTTGGAGGCATCAAGGAAGAGTCTGGAATAAATCTGTGTAAGAAGACAAAGAAAGCCAGGGGGAAAATTTGAATTTATGTAGTTTACTAACTGGAGGATTGAAGAATATTGCATACACTATCAAAGTTATGTCTTCTCCCCAATTGCAGAAGATCTTTATGGTGTCCTAAATTTCAGACATTCAGGCTAAAACCTGCTTTCTGGCCTCTGATCATTTGAAAGCTTCTCCTTGTCACTGGTCAAAGTCTCCTTTAAGGTGTCTATTCCCCACATCATTTAGTTAATAGAAACTTGGTACAAGGAATTTCTTTCTCTTCATGTACTGCCTCTGTGACTCTAAGGATCCTACACAGCTAAGCTGCCCCCTAGGGCTTTCTAAAATTGATTGGGTTGAAATGAGTTAGAAACATCTAGCTTAAGTATTTTGTAGCAGCATTAACCAATCATTGCACTGCAATCACTCTCCATCAGCAGCATTAACCAATCATTGCACTGCAATCACTCTCCATCAGCAGCATTAACCAATCATTGCACTGCAACCACTCTCCATCAGCAGCATTTTAAACAAATTCCCTGAGGAAGGGGACTTGTTCAGGAGATACTTTGAAAATAGTATCTATCTTTTAAGATTTTCGAAAAATTGTGTGTGTGTGTGTGTGCATGTGTATGTTGCATGCATGTGAATATTTGTGTCTATGCACATGTATGTGGTGGTTAGATGTCTTCCTCTATCATTTCCACCTCATTGCTTTGAGACAGGGTATCCTCACTAAATTTGAAGCTTGCCATTTGGCTAGACTGACTGGTCAATGAGTCAGGGTCAGCCATGACAGCTGCATTTTAGGTTTCAAAGTTCAAATCTTCTTGCTTGCTCAGCAAGTATTTACCAATTGATCCATCTCCTCACCCCCAGATTATGATTTATGTCATCATGTTATTCTCTTGATAATTCAGTATAAATAGACTCTTAATCATCCATTGCCCAGGAGAACCTATCTTTGTCTGTCTGTCTGTCTGTCTGTCTCTCTCTCATTACTTTCTTTCTCACTCCTGTCCTTTCTTTCATTTCAGAGTTTAATGGGATTCAAGAGAACTCCATTTTTATTTTACATTCTACAACATAAAATTCAAAGCAGTTATATAGGGTTAGAAATCAGGTTTTCCACAACTTTTCTGACTCGAACATTCTGTCCTTCATGGCTTCCCCCTATTGCTTCCTATCCCACTAGGGTGTTCTTTTTTTTCTGAAACAACAGTGAGGTAAGATTGAACCAGTAAACAAGAGCCTCTCCATAGGACAGAGTTGCTGCTACTGGGCTTTTGGGTGAGAATTTATCCCAAAGCCGATTCTGGATGAAGACGATGCTCGGTATTTAAAACAGTTGTTTCTGGTCAGACCAGCTGCTTTCTGTGAGACTGTATTCACTTTAGAGTTTATGTTTTTACAGCGTAATTGATTCCCAGCAGCTTGTTTAGATTAAGAACACCCTGACTGGAGTTCTTCAACAGTCGTCCAGAGTCCAGCGACTCGAAGGGTATTTCAGCCATGACTACTGTGCTATTTTTGAATAATCTTACCTAGAATTCATCACCCCACACTTGAATTGTGGTATCGGGTAACAAATCTTCTTTTCATGTGAGCAATTCTTTGTCTACAGAACAAAGGACACATCTTAGGTCAATAGAAACCTCTTCACTCAGAAACAAAAGAAAAATAATTTGACTCATCAGTTTGTCAGGAGTCTTATAAATACACAGCGGAGACTTCAAATATTATTGACCCATGAAAAGCAAATAAGCACTTCCAAACCAATTTGAGACAATCCCTAATTCCGAAGGAGGTCAGAGTCACCTATCTATTGATAATGTATATTCATTACGTCATAATGCAAACTTCAGTGAGTGATTGCTTAAATATTCCTCTCCTTCTAAAGAGGGCTCTATTAAAATTAAAATATATTTTGATGCCTCAGATGGAAGTAAAAAAAACAGGAGGAAGTTGGACAGAGTGATTGTGGTTACTGAGTGAGAAATGCCTTGGTCTCATCACACTTGATTTTACCATGTTAGGTGTTTAGTGTAACTATAAGGAGGCAGTGCAATTATTAGTATGCATTGCCTTTAATAAAAATAATACCTATTATTAGAAATCACAGTGGCAGAGAATCAAAGAGCATCTCCATTAAACTCTGCCTCTGCATGGTTTGCAGCAATGTCATGCAGCAGTAATGTTCGGCACCTCACTTTTCATATCCTGTTGATCTGGAACCGATCTGTATTTGAGCATGTGTGTATTTTTAAAAAATCTCCCCCCCTCATATTTTAATCCTCCTGATGAAAGACAAGTGCAGAAAATGGACAAAACAAACCCCTACTATGTGCCTCACTGTTCTAGGCATAAGAAAGTCAACTGTCCTTATTTAGTGTTTACATGAATCAGGAAGAGTAGATTACCAGACAGTGGACGCAGTAGCCAGATGAGGGGCATCCTACCTTTAGTCTCAGAGCTGAGGAGGCTGAGGCAGGAGTGTTATGTGTTTGAGGTCGTGTTGTACTACACAGAAAATTTCAGGCCAGCTTGGGGTATATAGAGAAACCCTGTCTAAAATAAAATTTAAAAAAGATCTAACATAGGAATTACTTTACAGAGGGGAGGATTTACTTTGGTTGTGATGGTACTGAACTATGACTTCAAGCTGTGTGCTAATCTAGAAACAGAGAGCTCAGGCAGAGATAAGATCCAAAATCAGACTGGAACTGGTTTTGGAAAGCAGATAGAAGCAACAAGAACAGAGGCAGTGACATCTGAGACACAGAGAAGTCAGAGATGCTGTGACAAGGGGGACATACTTTATTCCAGACACAGCAGGAAGGCATTGGAGGTTTATAAGCAAAATAATAATGTGATTTGAGGTTTTTTTTTAAAAGATTATCTTGGTTATATAAAATAGTAAAGACATTGTTAGGAGGCTACCAAGGCAATCCAGGTAAAAAATGAGACTCCTTGTGCTTAGGCAGTGAAGATTCGGAAACAGATGCATTTTGAATGTAGAAGTAAGAGGACTTGACAGATTAAACTTCATTGTGATGCAGAAAGAAAAGAAGTGAGTGTGGGTTCTTGGCTTTTGACTGGGAATATCATAATTTTTTTTGCATTGAGTACATCTTGCTGGGGCAGGGCGTGTACTTTGCAGAGGGAGCATTAAGAGCTTTCTCTGGGCCTAAAGATCCTGGGTAATGATAGCTTCCACTTACAAAGTCTACCACATATATTCAGCTTTTTTATTTGTGTGACTGGTAAGTCGATCACATGTGCAGAGCAGGAGACATATGTGAACTAGGAGAGGATACAGAAGCATGGCCAAGGGCATTTCGGGTTTTATGTCTGATCTTTGTTGTTGAACCAACCCAGCTCTTCTATGTGCCCTGAGACGCTCACTCCTTCTCTCATGTCTTCTCTGGGAGACTTTCTGAGGACTGAAGTGAGGTTCTTTCAGGTGAAGGGAGACAATGACTGGGAAGAGTAAGACAGGCGTTGGCTGACTTGTTCTTTGGAAACCCTTAAAATTGTCACATTGGGATTATTTATGGCTTTAATTGTCACCCTAAGGCTTCCTGGTTTGTGAACTTAGATGTAATCTAGGAACTAAGAAAATATTTTCTCTGATAACCCACATCTTACCTCTTTAATGCTTATCTTTAAATAAATTTAACTAAAATGTTCTCAAATTTCCTAATGCTATGACCCTTTAATACAGTCCTCATGTTGTGCTGACACCCAACCATAAAATTATTTTTGTTGTTGCTTCATAACTATAATTTTGTTACTGTTATGAATTGTAATGTAAACATCTGATATGCAGGATATCTGATATGTGATTCCTGTTTTACCTTCCACAGGGGTCTCGACCGACAGACAGGCTGAAGATCTTTGATATAAAAGCATAGCACTGAAGTCAGATTTTATCATTGATTCATTATTTTCATATGCTCAGTTGCCAGCTGTTCTTCAACTTTCAGAATGATGTTATTTAAAGTTGCTAGATAATATTTATGCTAGCATTTTATTAAGTATAATATTTTTATTAATTCCTTGATAATTTCATATGCAAATCAATGCATTTGATTACATTCATCCTCTCACTTGTTCTCCTAACGTCTCTCATATCCACCTCTAATCTTCCTCCAACTTAATGTTTTACACACACACACACACACCCAAACACATACACACACGCGCGCCACTGAGTAAAATTTTGTTGTCCTTATACTCATGAGTGTAAAGCAATCCACTATGGCATGATTGACCCACTGGAAGTAACACCCTTAACCAAAACCAACTCTTAGCCCACAACAGACATCAACTGTCAGTAAACTTGAGGAGATCATCCACATCCAGGCTGAAATAGTGACCAACTTGATCTTGTGCAGTGAAGTACATCTGTGATAGTACATTGTAGTAGGAGGCCACTTGTTTGTTTCCCGGCATCTCAGACCCAAAATAATTGCACAGAAACTATATTATTTAAAATACTGCTTGGCCAATGATTCTAGTGTATTTCTAGAGAACGCCTATCTTAAATTAACTGATCTCCATTAATCTGTGTATTACCAGGAGGCTGTGGCTTACTGTGTAAAGATCTGGCATCTGTCTCCCGTGGGGCTAAATGGTAGCTTTCTGACTCTGCCTTCTTTCTCCCAGCATTCAGTTTAGTTTTCCCCACCTAGATCCACTCTGCCAAGCCATTGACCAAAAGCAGCTTCTTTATTCATTTACCAATAAAAGCAACACACATACAAAAGGTCTTCCCATACCAGTACAGGCTTTCATCTGGCAACCCTTATAATTTTATTTTATTTTTACCCTTATTATTTTAAAGATTCTAATGGGGCATAGTCCCAGCTACTCCTTGCAGCATTTGTCAGGGAATTAAGCAAAGCTTAGTGATAAATAAAGAATAAGAATAAAGCTCTGCAAGATACTAAGAATGCCAGTTTCATGTCAATTCTTCGATGTATATATGCTTGATTCTTTTTCTTTCAATCTTTTGCAATGTTAGTATAAGTCATCAGTTCAAACTCTTCAGTAGAAGTTGCTAGATATTTCTCATGCTCAACTTTCTTAAGTAAGGAATGGCCAGCAAAGGTCCCTAGGCCACCAGCTATCTTGCCTCCATGGCAACCCTTATGTTTTAAACCCTACACCACCATTCTGTGGAACACTTTAGCATCAAGGCCTGCCACAACTGACTCTGTGAGTCCTGTTTTAGAAGGCCTTGCTATATTTATGTCTCCTTCAGACAGCATGGGCCAGCCTTGGGAGACATTGCTCTTAGACAAGATTACTCCAGACTGCCCTCCTACCTTGCAGATGTTTTCACTTAGGTCAGAGTGAAGCTGGAAATGGTCGACTTCTCTTAGTGGTTCAGCAGAAACTTCTGGTCTATGCAATGTGAGCTCTGTGACTAGTTCTTATGCAAGAGCCATGAATGGTGGATTTGGAAACTGGGCTGTGATTGTGATTGTACAAATTGCAGCACCGTGTTTGTATATTATATGATGTGGGATTCCAATCTGTATGCTGTTAATAGCATTGGTTAACAAAGGACTGCTTTGGACCTATAGCAGGGCAGAACTTATCTAGGCAGGGAAAACTAAACCGAAGACTGGGAGAAAAAATGGCAGAGTAGGGAGAAACCATGTAGCCCCCCCCCCCCCCGCCCAGAGACAGACACCGGACAGAACATTACCCCATAAGCCACAGCCACGTGGTGGTTGATACACAGACTAATAGAAGTGGGTTAAATTAATATGTAAGGGCTAGCCAATAAGAAGCTAGAGCTAATAGAGCAAGCAGTGATTTAATTAATACAGTTTCTGTGTGATTGTTTTGGGGCTGAGCGGCTGGGGACAAACAAGCGGGCTCTCACAACCACCGTACTCACACCTTTTTGTGCTGTATAATAAAGTCAGTCAGGGGATGGATGGCCCCATGTGCTGCTTCCCCTTCTGGTATTGTAACATTCGGTCCAATAAAAGAGTTCTGCACGGCCTCTTCCGGTCTGCTTGTGACATTTATCCTGAGGAGAATGGGGTAACATTAGGTCCAATAAAAGAGTTCTGCACGGCCTCTTCCGGTCTGCTTGTGACATTTATCCTGAGGAGACTGGGAAGTGATGGTTAACATGAAGCAAAGCCTGCAGCATTGGCAGTAGGAGCAGCGGTAGTATCAACAGTGTCAGAAACTGAGAAGGATGAGGAGATGACTGAAGAGTCACAGGTGATGACCAGGGGCAGACATGCGGGAGTGAAGAGACACAGGAGTCAATGGAAGACAGTGGAAATATGCATAAAGCAAAGGCCATGAAGAGCTGAAGATGAAGGACAGCACTAGACAGTTCTCTGTGAACTAAAGATGCTTGCACCAAAGACCCACCACTGGTTGCCATAGGGAACGTGGGTCCTGATACCCAAGGCCTGGGAAGTCTGACACTAACTGTATGACTGTATGATTGCTAGTTACTGAGCAAGGATTACACTGGCTTCAGAGATGTGGGCTCCTACCAATCAAAGCCTAGAGCAATGAGATGATTTTAACCTGAGTGCCTCCATTGTCTTTGCTCTCTTGAACCTGGAGTCAGGCACAGCCCCAAGTAATTTACTGCTAAGTGTTGTGACTCATGCGAGAATACTGGCATAGATTTTGCTGACAACGTCTGTGGCAAACACTCATATGTCTGAACACAGACAACACATTCTACTTGATGATAAGCAAATACAATTACAGGTTCACAGGAGGTTAAATGCAAAGGTACCTCTGAGGTTATTTTACACAAATTCTTGTTTGAAGTCATTTCAAAATGGTATCATGTGCATCTATGTTCAGGCCCTCAACCAATTCAACTTGTTTTTTAATAAGCAAAATATATCTCCATTCACAGCCTGACTTTATTTGGAACTTCTTTCAGTGGACACAGTCATATTTACATGTTAAAACCTGAAACACTGCTGCTTTGCGACTAGCCCTATGCCTGGATGATGGTATAAAATCTATGGTATTTAGTTCTTCTATGGGAAGTGACAATTCCACCCCTGGAGTGTTTTGTGTACACTTGATAGAGAAATGCAAGACAGCTTGTGGGGTGACCTAAGTGAACAACCAGTAAAAACTAAATGCAGTCATACAACTGTGCCCTTCAAAAAGCTGCACTTTGAGTTGGCACATTTTATTTTCACAATGATGAAGATATAAGTGGCAGACTTTAAAAAAATGTGGTAGTTTTTTCAATTTTTCAATTTATTTATTTTATATACCAACCACAGTTTCCCCTCCCTCCTCTCCTCCTGTTACCTCCCCCAACCTCTCTTCTACTCCCCACGTACTCCTTCTCCGTCTCCATTCAAAAGGAATAGGCCACCCATGGGAGTCTCCAAAGTGTGGCATATCACGTTGAGGCAGGATCAAGTTCCTCCTGCCTTGTGTCAAGGCTGGGCAAGGCATCCCGGAACCTTAGGGAATAGATTCCAAAGACCAGCTCATGCATCAGGGACAGATCTTGGGGCCCCACAAGAGACCAAGCTACACAAATGTCACCCAGATACAGAGGGGCCTAGGTCAGTCCCATGTCTGTTGGTTCAGAATGTGTGAGTTTCCACAAGCTCAGGTCAGCCATCTCTGCAGTGGGTTTCCCTGTCACGATCTTGATGCTTCTTGCTTATATAACCTCTCTGCCCTCTCTTCAGTTGGACTCCTAAAGCTCAGTTCTGTGCTTGACTGTGGATCTACTTCCATCGGTCACTGGATGAAGGCTCTATGATGACAATTAGAGTAGTCACTAATTTGATTACAGGGGAAGGTCAGTTCAGGTATCCTGTCCACTGTTGTCAGGAGTCTTAGCTGGGGTTATTCTTGTGGGTTCCTGAGAGTTTCCCTGGCACTAGGCTTCTTCCTAACCCCATGTTTCTGGTTATTACAAATAATGCTTATGAGCATAGTTCAGCAAGTGTCCTTGTAGTATGTTTGGGTATATGCCCAAAAGTGGTATTGCTTGTTTGTGAGATAGATTGATTCCTAATTTTCTGAGAAACTGCCATATTGGTTTCCAAAGTGGTTTCCAAGTTTGCACTTGCACCAGCAGTGGAGGAGCGTTCCCCTTACTTCACATCCTCTCCAGCATAGACTGTCATTAGCGCTTTCCATCTTAGCCATTCTCACCAGTGTTAGATGGTCTCAGGGTCGTTTTGATTTAATTTCCCTGATGGCTAAGGATGTTGAACAATTTTGTGTTTCTCAGTCTTTTGAGATTCTTTTGTTGAGAATTCTCTGTTTAAATTTAACTATTTGGTATTTTGGTGTCTAGTTTCTTGAGTTATTTATATATTTTGGATATCAGTACTCTGTCAGATTTGGGGTTTGTGAAGATCTTTTCCCATTCTGTAGGTTGCTGTGTTATCTTATTGACAGTGTCCTTTACCTTTCAGAAGTAGTCCTGATTATATGTCAATATAATCATCGCATTCGAGGCTACTTACTATTTCTCTTCTATCAGGTTCAGTGTAATTGGATCTATGTTGAAGTTTTTGATCTACTTGGGCTTCAGTTTTGTGCAGGACGATAGATATGAATCTATTTGAATTCTTCTACATTTGACATCCATTTTTTCCAGCACCATTTGTTGAAGATGCTTTCTTTTTTTTCATTATACAGTTTTGGATTCTTTGACAAAAATCAGGTCTTCATATGTGTGTGGACTAATGTCAGGGTCTTTGCTATGATTCCATCGGTCCATGTATCATTAGCTCAGAACTGAGTATAACTAAGGAGTTCTTTATTTAGGATGAACTGACAGATCACAGTCCTCTGCATAACCGGGGAATAGGAATGGAATCTAGCATCCAGGTGTGAGAGACAAGAGAGAGCAAGCTGGTGGGCGTGTGCCTTTTTGGTACCCAAGCCCATGCCTAACCTGGTCTAGCCTCTCAAAGACTTGGCTGAAGGAGGTTCCTCATCAGATAATGTAAGAATTTTTCTATTGATGCTTTGAGAATTTGAACACTATCATAGTAATCTGCTGTAGATAAGGAGGTGTGAATACATGTCATTTGATATCCCCACATCACACTGCTCCTGTTACCATTATCTTGGTGAGTTTCCGTCCCCTCATATTTGATGGAGAAGTGGGATTGTGTCTGTTCTCTGCAATCATACCATCTAAGATCCTCCTTCCTATTACAGATATTTTGTATCATTCCTTAATATCCAGGAATGAAATACATAAGCAATACAATCTGTGTGTACACTTAATTTTGTGTAAGGCAATATAATACTTTGCTCTATAAGGAGTGTGAATCCCATGTTCCGTTCAACTGCAGAGAGGAATGAAATGACTTCCAACTAAATAATATATATTTTGTTTTATCAACTTTAGTATAGATATAGTAGGAAATATAAAATAGCAGATAGATGCTTCGTAAAAAAAAAACTTTTAGTTTGTGTGCAAGTAAGCATTTCTGCTGCCACTTCACACAAGATGGTCAACATGACAGACAAGAAGCCTGAGTGAATAATAACAAGTCAGACTGGTTTGTGAATGACCAGAGGAGGGAAGCAAACACAATCAGGAAGTAAGATATTTCATTGACATCTTTATTTACTGAGTCTTTGTAAAATGTTTATCTTGATCTTGATGGCTTTATGACTCCATTTGGGAAAAATGATGGCCAGGTGAACACATTGACATAGGGAGGTATGAAGAATAGAGAGCATACATGTGAAGGGAACATATTAAAAACAGTATGGGCAGCAGACATCTCCTCTATCCACATCGAAGGATGCACTGAGTCATCTGGAGCGGAGCTTTGACAGAAAGGTTAGTTCAAGGAGAGGGGCAAGGGAAAGACTGAGTTGATAGACTGTGGAGACCAAGCTAGGCTGGACCAAAGCAAGGACACGAAGAAATAAATGGAGAAGAGACTTGCAGGATATTTAGATCTCATTATACAGATAGTTCAAGTGGAGTTTAGGAAGATGAAATTCAAGAGGTTTCAGGCTAATGGTAACCACCTAATAATCCAATAATTTTTCTTCCTACATTCTGCTTTCTAAATGTAACAGTCCCAGGGGATTGTTGTTTTATTCTCTTCCATGTGGTTAACTCAGGATTGTATGCAGTCATTTACAGGAAACTAATTTAATTCAGAAAATTTTCTTCCAATGTTTAAAATATTAGCAGATGTCCATTCCTTCCACAGAACCAGAAATCCAAGAATAGAAAAAAGTTTAAATTCCACTTATAAAAACATCAACAAATTGAGAATGCAGGTAATTCTTGTATACAGGACTTTTCCCTTTGTAAAGAATAAAGTAGGACCCAGAAATGTGTGTGCAAATTAAGAGGGGAAAAAAGGAAGAGCTAACGTGGACTCAACCTCATACCCAGTACACGGATGTGAGCACGAAGCATCAAAGCAGGTGCTGGAGTTCAACAGGCTCAGGCAACGGTCCTGCAGGCCTTCCCAGCGCTGCAGCTGCGACAGCTAATGGCCAATATTGCGACAGTAAAACTAACTAAAGTAAAAAAAAATATTAGCAGATGGCAAATTCACAGTTTCTGTGAAATTTGTTACACCTTTGCATTCTGTCTGTTGCCCTGTCCTTTTGGTCCATGGTTTTACCCTCTCAGAATCTTGCAGGTCAAATTGTTCTTTTGTTATTATGCTTGCAAAAACATATGACAGCCTTGATTTTATAAGTTCTTGGGATCTTTGTCCCATATCAGATGAAGTATGTATACAAAGTAATATAAAATTCTTAAAATTAAATTTATTGTATTATTATAAACTTGGAAATTATGACATTTAACTTGGTCTTGTTTTCGGTCAGTTTGCTTCTCTTTCATTTAGCCTCCCTTTAAGACAATTGCTTTTTTTTTTACTTCATTTAAGATTGTTTATATTTTTATTATTTTGTATGTATGCATATGTACATGTATGCAGGCACACACATGTGGAGATCAGAGGACTTGCAGGAGCTGATTCTCTTCTTCTTCATCTACATGATGGCACTAGAGGTTAAATTCAGATTCTCAGGCTTGGCATTCAGCACCACCTTTCTGCTAGCCATTTACCAGCACTATTATTATTATTATTAAATAAATTAATGCTATCCAGAAAAGGGCAGTCCTCCCATGGATATCAGCAAAACATGGCATATCAAGCTGCAGTAAGACCAAGCACCTCTCCTTGTATTAAGGCTGGGCCTAGGTCAGTCTCACACCGTCTCTGTGGCTGTAGGCTCAGTGAGCCCCCATGAGCCCAGGTTAGTTGAATCTGTGGGTTTTCTTGTGGTGTCCTTGACTCTTTTGGCTCCTTCAATCCTTCCTCCCTCTTTTCTGCAGGATTCCCCAAGCTCCACCTAATGTTCGGCTGTGGGTCTGCATGTACTTCTATCAGTTGCTGGGTAAAGTCCTTCTGATGACAATTGGGCTAGGACAATCTATGAGTATAGTGGAATATCGTTAGGCATCATTATATTCACTTTTTTTCCCAGCCGTGTACCACCCCTCTTTATAAATGAACTATTTTTTGAAAATGCCATATATATATGGGTTTCTACCTGTCCTTAACAAGACCAGTCATCTGAATTTCTCTTTCAAACATATGTTTTGACTAAAGGTCTCAGTGTACCCTCTAGTCTTGTGGAGTTAATACTACTCTTGTACCAAAAGCCAGTGTATGGGAGTTTTTTTGTTGTTGTTCTTTAACAGAAGAATATTACACTTGCTTCTAATTTCCATCTCCTCTAGACAAGCAGGATACTTAGGTTCAGCTACCACCTCCCTTCCCAAGATACTTCATTCTAAAGTCTGAGGAAACGTATGCAAGGAAAACATTTGGAGAATGTCCCTCTGATCTTGTATTACTAAAGTAGGCTCATCTGTCCATTGACGAGTAGTGTTGCATGCTGGCAGGACAGAAATCCCAAGCTTGGACATAGACTCCTGAACTTCACAAACTGACTTCAGCTTGGAAATTTCAGATCCTGGGTCCAGCTGTCCCCTATATGAGAGACAAACCCTTTCCTGTTATTTCTCTGGGGAGCTGACAAATGTGTTTGGGATCCCCTTCCTGAGCGAAGTCAGCTGGTTACAACTGTCCCGGTCTTGGGCAGTTCACCTTCTCTCCTCTCACTCTTCACTTCAAGGACACACTCTCTCTTTTCTTTCCCCTCCACTCTACAGTTACTGTGGGCAATGTCCTCTCCAAGGACTTAAGGCCTTTACAGAAATAAAAAGGAAAGACAAAAAGAAAAAAAAAAAACAAAAGAAGAAAAAAGAAAGAAACAAAACGCCAGTCCATTGGGATCTCCTGCTTTAGAACCAGCGGATTTGGAGCTCTCGTGTGGGAAGTACCAGATATGAAGCGCTGGCTCATAGACCCTTGGTCCTGCCCTGACATTGGAAGGGCCATCACATGAAGACTTGAACCTTTGCCCCGGCTGTTCTGTAGCTTATTAGGCCTGTGCTGAGGGAGCACAGAAAGTACAGTGCAGACTGAGTTTCCCATGTGTAGCCCTTTATGCTGTTCACATCGGCGTGTGCAAACTCTTCTAAGCAGAGCTGGGCCACCCAGTCTTTCTTCGACACTAACCACACACTGCCACATGCATGTACCCTCACGCTTGTCCTTGGCAGAAGGATAACAAACCCTATGGACCTCTTATTGAAGGACTGCAGGCAGGCTGACCTACTTTTCTCATGCCCCACTGACCTAAAATCCCGCAGGTCCTGCATGCTGTCATGTGATCACCTTGAACAACAATCACGCAGGTGGGAGATTAAGCAGAGAACAGGAAAGTATTTCCGCTTCACTGAGCTGAGCCCTGACCTCAATGCAAAGGTACTTTCAGGGCAAACAAAGGTGGTTCTGGGAAATAAAAGCCTGCTAATTTGAAGCATCATCTGGTCAGAAGCCTTGAAACAGGAACAAACGTTCTCCATGACCTTGTAAAGAGCCATGGTTAGCTGCTTGAGACCTCAACTCCTGTCAACTCTTTCTCTCTCTGCAGTCTTCCTGCAGCCTGCAGGCTCTGGAATTCAACTCTGGTCTTTAGTTTTTTATCTTTCTTCTTCTTTTTGAACTTCTTTCAGTTCAAAAGAACTTACTGAAAATAGGGAAGAAGTTTTTGCATGCTAATTTTACTTGATAAATTTCTTCCTGCTGAGCCTACTCTTTTGACTGTTATTTGACATGATGAAGTCCTATTCACTGATAAAAGCATTGTCTTCAGGGTGTGGGGCAGGAAAGAAGCCAAAAGTAGCCTCACCCTTTAAATAACACACATGGGCTGGGGAGGTGAAAGAAGGTGAAGGCCCTATTCCTTCACGATCTCTTAGTGAATTATAACTAAAATGACCCTGTCATTTGGTCTCATTGGATGATTATAAGGCTTCCCATACAGTCATTCATCAAAAACTCATTCTGGGGCCACCACAGGCCAACAGTCACACATGCCCATTATTGCAACAGCCTGGGTTTGAATTTCTTATTGGTTAATATAAAACAATTTAAAAGCCAAACAAATCCAGTTGTGTTTATTTTAACAAAAGCAGACCTCACTATTTCTGGGTGTATGGTACCTGGGAAGGGGTCAAGCAGTTACTTTAAAATGATCACAATCCCAGAGAACCTAGACAATAATGAGGATCCTAAGAAATATATACATAGATCTAATCTACATGGGAAGTAGAAAAAGACAAGATCTCCTGAGTAAATTGGGAGCATGAGGACCTTGGGGGAGGTTTGAAGGGGAGGGGAGACGCAGGGAGGGGAGCAGAGAAAAATGTAGAGCTCAATAAAAATCAATAAAAAACAAAATAAAACAATCTATTAAAAACTTGTTGTTTGGAATTGGAGCAAAAAAGCCCATTTTTGTCTTCATTATAGACATTTGTTATTCTAGAGGTTACTCACTCTAGAAAGTTGACTACATTGCTGTTGGTTACTCTTTCCTATTAGAAAAAAAGGAAATAATTGCTAGTTTTATGATTTTAAACTGAAATTTTCAGCACTGGATTTAGTTATCAGCGAATGTTTTTGACTCGTCTTTTTAATAAACCAGTATGCTACTTGAATTCTGAAATTTGAAACATACTCTTCTGAATTCTTGTGCTATATGTAGATAATGGGGATCCAAAAGTAAGCCCATGATCTTTATTGCAAAGACTAGAAAATATAGTAAAAGCATAATAAGCACTTTAAGTTGAGCTCTGATAAAAGTCATGAGGAAATTAAAATATGTGGATAGTACATAGCTCACTGAGGACCACTTAGGTTGGACTTGACCCAGGATATGAATGTATAGGATGTCATAAACCAGGTTCTGAAATTCTGTGGAACTACAGAGAAATAAGGCTAATGGGAGCTCCTGAGTGCAATCATAGTTTGAGTTGGTCTTGAAGGATGCATGGTTGACAATGTGTACCCAGGCAGGTAAGGTCATTTTATATACAAGAAAGAGAATGAAAAAAAATCAGAGAACATCACAGACACTGCTGGTAGTCAAGACTTCTTTCTTTGTTTCTCTTCTAGTTAATATAAATCTGTTTTAAGTAAATGATTGACCCCCCCAGTGGAATTTTTAAAAGAGTTTAATAAAGGAATTCTGTACAAATAGTTAACGCAGCAGAGCTAGCATTGAATACTCATAGAGAAAACTGCTGGAACGATTACGTACTGTTGGAGAAGGGAGTGCTTGCTGGTTCCTGACCACCCGGCTAGCTTAGACCCAAAATAATCACACAGAAACTGTATTATTTAAATCATTGCTTGGCCCATTAGCTCTAGCTTCCATTAATCTGTGTATCACCATGAGGCAGTGGCTTACCAGCAAAGTTTCAGCATGTCTGACTTTCGTGGTGGCTTCATGGCTTCTCTCTAACTCTGTCCTTCTTTCTCCCAGCATTCAGCTTAGTTTTTCCTGCCTAACTAAGTTCTGCCTTGCTATAGGTTCAAAGCAGTTTTCTTTATTCATTAACCAATAAAAGCAACACATAGACAGAAGGACCTCCCACACCAATGTACAGTTCTATGTAAAAAAAAAAAAAACAAATTAAAATGTACTAAAGTTTGTGGGGGCTGGTCCAAGCCTCCTATTCTGAATAATGACATTAATTCATCCCAAGGAAGTGTTGATGTTGGCAGTTCACAGCTAAACTCTTCTTCAAGAATAGTTCTTTGCCTACAAAAGCTGCTTTGCTGAAGGCTACACCCTCTTCCTGAGAACAGTTTGTACCCATAAAATGGGCAACGCCAGAGTATAAGTTCCAGGAATTTGAGGCCACTTGGGATGGCCATGCCAGAGCCAGTGCTTCTCATGGCATCTGCTGGGGCCTCCCCTCTATGTGTTTCACCGACCTAGCTCTTCCTCTGTCCAAACCTGTGTTGCTCAACCCTTTTCAGGTCTTGTTCTCACACGTATCATCCCATAAGAATCATGCATCCAGATCACAAGCCCAGAGATTGCTTCTCCAGGAGACCCATCTTAACTCACACCATGCCTCAAAATCACTTCCAGAGAGAGAACACTAACGCACAGAGAGATGGAGTAATTTGTACAAAGTCCCACATCTGAGCGAGGACAGAGCTAGGATGGAAGCCTAGGCAATCTGGCTTTACAGTGCCCACTCTTAGCCACGAATGGAAAAGAAGACAAACCAGCTACAGCTGCATGAGTGTCCTGGGTGAATCACACAAACACACTGCAGAGTGGACAGACCAAGGCACAGCAATGCAAACATTACCTTTCCACTTGTATGAAGCCCCAAGTCAGCCAAAATGAGTTCTATTGTTTAGGAGCGTACACATAGAAGGAAAAGATGTAAAGGAAGACAAGCAATGATTACTAAAAATGTCTACCAGATGAGTGGGATGGGAAGGGGCTCTAGTGACACTAGTAATGTGTGGTGTTTACACATCAGTTCATGTTTATAATCATGTTTTCACTCCTTATGTGAATGGAAGCTCACAATACCCCCCTCCCCCCATCAAAAATCCCACTGCAGGAGAGCTTTAGCAGGGTTCTATCAAGGTCAAGCCAACAATAACCCTTATTTCTTTTCTCTGCAGCCATTACCCATGGCACGTTTTTGGGAAACCTCCAAGTTGCCTAGTTTTGAATAAGTAGCTCTGCTGTGGCCACTGGGTAGGAGTTGACTCTGCTCTTTCTCACTATGGGGATGCAGGCAGGGGTCTGAACTACCTGCTTCAGAGGAGCTTCCTGGCTCATTTCAGATTGCCTGCACAACTTCCTCTCCATCCTACAGTCAGGCAGCTCAGCATGAACATTCTGAACCAAAAGTCATCAATTCAAGTATCTGCTTTCAAAGAGCTTTCTTTTTCTTCTTAGGATTGGCTTTATAAAACTTGAGGGAGGTTTGCAAGGGAAACAAGAATGTTTTAACCCAATAATATTGTTAGTTTAGGTAGCCAGTGGCCAGCAGCATGGCTCCCCTTTTCCTTTATTCATGTGTAATTCGGCCAGAAGAGAGTTGGCGACGAAGAGTGGTTAATAATTTATGTGCCTGCCAAAAGCAGGAGTAACTATTTGTGGGAGGAAAGGGACTCAAAAGGTGTGAGGATGAGATCAGTATAGGGGACAAGTAAAAAAATATAGAAACATATGTGAAAATGTCACAGTAAAACCCATTTCTTTGCATCCTAACCAAAATGGTAATTAAAATGAAGTTAGAGGCTGAGAAATGGTTACCAGCACGTTCTGTTCTTGCAGAAGACCCAACTTTGGTTCCCAGCACTCGCTTTGGTGTCTGAGGGTCAGTTGGGTCAATTTCTTCTATCAGAGAGCTCATTGAATGGTGCAGAAAACCACCAAGATATGGTAATAATATGGAAAGTGAGATATGACCAAGAAAAATGAAGACTTCATCAACATCTTTATCTTGGTTCTTGATGAATAAAAAGCTTACTCATGAGGCAGAGCCACAGCGCGATGGTTCAGAAACCACTCTGGGTCCTAAGACATTTCAGTTGATTAGTTTTATGAAATATTTTTTGAGTTACTAATGCAAAGAAGAAACTTGTATTTCTTCACTAAAAAATCCCCAAGGTATTGGTATTTCAACAGCAAGAAATCCTTATTTTTTTCAGCTTGCACTTGCCATGTAAGAGGCATCAAATTGCTCATGAATTAACAGGTCAGATCTGTTGTCACTTCCTGGTGGGCCACAGGCACAGAGTAGGAGAAGACAGGGTTACGATTCATTGGATTCATTGTGTTTCTTGGGATTTCGTCCTGAAGGTCTGAGCCTGGCAATGATTACAGAACTGGCGTTGACTGGAGTAGGGAGCAAGCTGCTGTCAAGTGAGGCTGTGGCCTCAGGTGGACAGTGGACGTGCACAGTGCACCAGGCCCAGCATAGCCTTAGCCGCACTTCCCTCTCAGGTGCCCTGTTAGGAAATGCTGCCTCACGGGTTGTAGCTACTTGTCAGGCTCATGACTCAACAAACTGAAATATTTGCCAAGTGAGGTTTGATTGCACAACTCAGGCTGCTCGCTCATGGCACACACGACACTGAACACAATCAGCAGGTCCTCTCTGCTGTTGCTAGGCAGCTAGGAGGAGCCGAGATGGAGCAAGAGGAGAAGCAGCCTGACCCTGCCTGGAGAGGTCAACAGGATGCCAACGGACACAGGTCATGCTGTTTTCTTTCTCTGGAAAGTCAGGTCCATGACCAGTTAATGCAAGTGCAACGTGGAAAATGATTCCTGAAGGCTACTTCGCAGTGCCAAGCATTTCCTGGTTTTCACTGTGACAAACATATGGATGGTATTAACTTGTTTTGTAGCCTAGCTTCTAAACTTCGTGTAAACTTCATATGCCAGTGGGAATTCATTTCACAGAGAGGCCAGGGTCTGTGATGTGACGCTGAAAGTGAGGCCCCGGGGCAGGGTGAGGATGCCAGGTAGTGTCTTTCACTGATGCTCCGTTGTCACCAGTATTCTCCATCCCCAGTGGCCAGCTTTCCCTGAAGGATCATTTAATACTGGGATCAATGTGCCTGTTACTTGGGGGCTGGTCTAAATCTCTTTAGTCAAGATTCCATTAGGAAAAAAAAACTTGCCTTTCAACCATAGAAAATACTTATTTCCTAAAGTAAGAAGGCAGTGGCCATTAATACTTCACAAGTAAATTTCACTAAAATAAAACATCCAGCAAAAATACTTTGCAAGAAAGGGGAAAGCTAGAGTCCTATGACCCTACAGGAGCCCTTAGCTGGCCTACAGATGTTTTGAGTTCTATTGCTATGCTGTAGAAACACATTCTGCTCCCATCCTTTGTACTAGTCTTTGCTGGGCAGCCCCACTTTCGCAGGAAACATTCAGTCATACCGTTATTTTCCCCACCCGGGTTGTTTCTTGGCAGAGAGTTATTGTCCAAAGACGGTTTTTCCTAGGCTTGTTGATGAAGGTGATACTTTTGATATAAGCCATGGTGTAGGAAATGCAGTGAGAACGATCTAGAATTGGATGGTTATAGCATTCACTATCAACTATCTACCTCTTAGTAACTGGCTCTGAATCTGCCTTTATTGCTCCCACCTCATGGCCCTGAGTGAAGAGAGAGAGAGAAACAGTTCTTTCCTAGCAGACAGCACCTGAAAACAATCAACTCGCTCTCTCTTAATCTTCTAATGAACAAATGGGAAGCTTCAAGTTTACTTATTATAATGCGTCATTGGGGCTGGTAAAGGCCTTGATTTCCACTTTGGACCAGTGTTAGCCATTCCAGATTTTTCTTTATGCTAACGTTATCAACATATATTCAATTCTAAAAATATATGTTGATTCTCCCATAGCTTACTAGATATGATAGGCACAGAACTAGGTACTTGGGGTCCCCACAAAAGCCCTTTACTCTCCTAGAAGTCAAGTTTAGTTGCAGAATAGATTGCAAGAAAGGCATGAACTGTGTTATGGCGGTGACTCTAAGTTGTCTCATGAAACAATGAGATAATTTTCACCGGGGATGACTCGCCATTTGCTGTTCAAAAATGTGGTGAGCGCAATTTCCTTTGTCATCTGTGGCATTTCCAACCTAAATCCTCGAGCTCAGTGTTCAGTTGGCACCAGGTATTCCATTTTTCCTGCGTGCTCAGGGCTGTCATGGCAAGTACGGGGCTGGGCTGCATATAACACTTGACGGAATGGCAGTCAGTGGAGAAGCCGTTCTGGAAAGCCAAAACAGAAATTTATTTACAATCAGTACCAAAAAGTTCACGATTTTTTAACCTTATGCTTTTGAAGAGTTATATGAAATTAGAGTTTTATATAAATTTTAAAAATAAATGTCATTATATATAAAACAAAGAAGGAGTTGGGGAACCAGGGGAGAGAGCAACGTTAAGAGTTCCTGAAGGTGGTCTCTTTGTAGGGACCTCTTTCTGCCTCTGATAAAGCAGCCAGCAAGCCCTCTACTTTGATGTTTTTTTTGTGTGTGTTCAATCTTTTTGTTTAAATTAGTCTTCTGCTATCTAGATTATGGTCGGGTTACTGGCAGCATTCTGGGTTTTTTAAGGAGAAAAATATTACTTATGCCATAATGTACAAAATGTATAATTTCCTTTCAGTAACAATTTTACCTATAGTAGTGGTTTGATGACCTAGAGAAAAGTGACTTCTCAAAGAGAAGTTATTCACATGCTCCGTAGATGCATGGTGGATATTCTTCCCAGGACCTAGCCCTGCAGTGGATAGTTTAAAGTGTGGGTAAGAGACAAGGGGAGACAGGCAATTCATGGTCCCCTATTACTAGCAGTTGAGACTGAGGGCTAATCCCTGGCTGTCTGGAACTTGTGTGACATCACGGTCAGTATCTTATTCATGTTCAATAAACTGTCTCCACTAAAACAGTCTCTTTTGAGCACCTCCAGTTCCTCTCAACAACTGGGACTCATCTGCAAACAAAACACACAGCATCCCTCCTCCTAAAAAAAAATGGCTACATTTTAGCAGTGGTGTAGGAAAGCCTTGGCAGTCTTCAGAGGGCTTGTCTCATGTTGTGTCTCACAGCACCCAAGACAAGCAAAGTGCCCACAGCAAAGAGGACCAGGGCAGGAGAGCACAAGAGACTCTCGTCTGAAAATTAGCAATTTGATCATTTCTATTGAAATTTTCATTTCATTTTCTATTTGGTCTTAAAAAACTTAGATTTAGAAATCTGGTCCTAGCTGGGCAGTGTATAAGGCGTGCTAGTTGCTTCATCTGCTGTGTTCCACTGGGGCGTTTACAAGGGAGTCAGCCGGGCTCCTTCACAGGATAAAATACTTAACTGTGGCTTTCACCCAATCCTGTGTGTCTGGCTCCTACGAACTATCCAATTGTTTCACGGTGCCCTGCAGGCCGGGGAATACTCCCTACACCTCTTCCACTTTTCAACATTCAAAAACAGTTATGCAAACCTAGTGACATTCACGTTCATGTTAGTAAAACTTCTCCAGGGAATGGATAAAAATGATGCAAACACGCACGGCATGAAGGCCTTTCCCCCTGCATCTACTACGTTCCTTAGCAACTTTGCAAATGAGAAACCCTCAGGACTCTAGGTTCCAATGAAATTAGTGCAAGCGATGTAAAAATGATAAGGCATTACCTGATTGAGTGTTTACAGAGCTACATGGCATCTCAGTGGTTGAATTTTGAGATTACAGTAGAGCAAAGATTACAAAGGGGATGAATGTTCAGATATGTATAGAAGACTTGCCCTGGGGTAGGCAACATGCTGGCCTTTTGTCAGTCTTTATTGATGTAAATTTATTACCAATTTTGAAAGGAGAGATTCTAGACATGCTTTATAGAAAAATAGGTGGGACTCCAGAGGTAGTATGGAGCCTCATAGAAAACAACCAGAGGGACAGGGAATCCAATTCAGAACTTCCTGACTTGATATTTGCTGCTTCTCAGCTGTACCAGGTGGCTGCCCATAGATCATAAGTTACCAGACATTGGGCCGCCAAGAAATATTTTATAACTGCAAAAAAATACACAGAAAATAATATCATACTTCTCTAGTCCCTCCTCTTCTAGAAATAGGTTCTTTTGGCTTCCAATATTTTTGAAAATAGAAAAAAACTAAAATGTACTTTCAAGGGTCATTTGAGCAGTTGAAAAAGAGAAAATTATAGTAGAAAGCCATAGTGGAGATGTAAGGATTTGGTCTGAAACAGTGTATTTAATTAGAGTACTGTTTAGCAAGAAAGCAGCAAATAAGTAAATTACTATTTACTTATTGATTGATTAATTGGTTGTAATTCTGAGGGTTGAACCCAGAGGCTCCACACACTACCCCTGAGTTACCTCCCCGGTCCTGACTCTCAACCTTTCTTTTGGATGTTTTGCTCTGTGACCAAGCCTAACCTCGAATTTGAGGCAATCCTCCTGCTTCTGCCTCTTGAGTGTTGGGATTGCAAGCATGTGCCACCCATGCCCTGCAGGACTTTTTATTCAGGAAGGAGACTAACCTCTTCAACTCTTAGAACGATAACGACTGATAACAATATCGTGCCAGACTTTACAATGGTCTCAGTGTCTCCAGCTCCTGGCTGAGACGGGCTGGGGTGGGGTGGGGAGGGTGGGGGGTGGGGGGGACTATCAGTTCCCCATTTAGAGAGGAGAAAATAGAAACTGAAAAGATTACAGAGGTGGAGTTCCAGCCCAGGGAAGGTGGCCGCTGCAGTTGGATGGCCCACCGGGATCTCTGCTATGAGTCCAGGCAGTCACCGTGGAATGTATTCACCAGATATCTGATGAAAAAAAGGAGAGATGAGGCAAGATTTCATCGGGTCAGGCCCTGTCAATAGATCTGACTCAGTTATTCCCACAAAGGCATCTTCGTGTTAGGTGAATAACTCTGACTTTGGTAGCGAAGGGAAGAACATTTTGTCTTCTTGCCAGGACATGGAATGGTGTTGGCGTCACAGCGAGAAGGGAAATGAGTTCTCTGAGTAGGTTTGAGGAACAAGCCTGCTAGACTACCAAGAATCCTCAAATTCTAGTCATGATCGGCGCCCTGACTCACTGGTGTCATCCTGGCCAGGATGACAAAGCAAACGGCGACTGAGTGTGATGGAAAGTTTAAAGCTTTTGAAAATTTTGTAAAGAACTTTCTTGTTTTGTTTTGGTCTGAGGGTAGCATGTAAGGACACACACACACACACACACACACATCCACACCCCACTCTTCTCCCCATACACAAATTCACACATGCATATATACGTGTATGTATGTATATATAGACACATAATTTAGTAAATTATAAAAATTTTCATCTCTTAATGTACTTTTGTTTGCTTATGGTAACAATGAAAATTTTTGATTATTTATTACAAATTGCTTACCTTACCTTATATCAACTTAATTCTTTGTATAGCTTTTTTTTTTTTTTAGTATATTATTAGGGAGGTATGCCCAGCCACTCCATAGATTGATAAGGATGTGGGAAGGGGGAGATGTTGCCCAGGTCTGTACTAAAGGCAAGGTTTGAAAATGAGCCGTTGGCCTAGACTTAAGTGTGTGTTTCTAAGTGCTGTGCTGTAACTTTCAAGCAAGGAGTTGGGAGTACAAACGGCGTGGTCAAGCAGTCCCGGGGAGGAAGAAAGAGACAGGTATGCTGACATCGGAGAGGAGACGGTGTCTGGAGAGGCAGGAGCTCATCTCATGGAGATAAGAACGAATGATCTATATTCTGTCATTCTTTCTTTATCCATACCCAAGCTCGGCAAAGATGATAAGATGGTTAAAATGCCAGATTGAACTACTTTTAATTTATATTTACATTTACTTACATTTTTTGTCTGTGTGTGTGGTAGGGGTGTCATGCAGGCCATGTGTGCCCATGGAGGTCAGAGGCCAACTCGCAGAAGACATTTCTCTCCTAATAATATCCCTGGGGATGGTATAGGTCTTCAGGCTAGGAAGCAAGAGCCTTTACCTGCTGAATAATCTCATTGGCCTCGACAGCTCATCTTAAATGGATGGAAAAAAAAGCGGAGGCAGTTTTCATTCTGAACTGACTTTAACTTGGGGAAGTTCCTAACGTGTGATGTGCAGGGACTAATGGAAGATAACAATCACGCCAAATACCTGGCACAGGCCCTCATCCTCTGTCTTTCCCCTGCTTCATCTGTCAAGGGCCTCAGTCATGATTTTCTACCCTTTTCATGTCTGGGCATCATGACTGCTCAACTCTTTAAAGGGCTTGCTGCTTATGATTGACACTGAGACTCTCCTGACATTTCTTCCTCTTCCCTCTTCATTCCTTCCTAGTGGATCCGTTTCAGTGAGAAAATGCCCGTGTTCATGGCCACATAAGAGACACTAAAAGAATTGTTACAGAACTAAGGGAACAAAAGAGGAGCAAAGAAAAGGGGTGAAAATCCAAGCTATTGTAGGTCGTTGCTAACCTGTGATGTCAAATCTGGGATGGTAAAAGAAAATAATAATAATTAAAAAAGGAAACAGGAAGGGTGATTGGGGCTTTGGAACGTGACTTAAGAATTCAAGGTTATACTGGATTGCATAGAGTTTGAGAGTAAAATTCTGTCTTACAAGAAATATTATTCTCCCAGGCAGTAACAAAGCACAGACCCAAACTTGAGAGAGGGAGGATCTTTCAGCAAAGGAACTAAACATTCTAGCTTCTTGTTAACCTTTATGGTTAGAGGCATGATGTCAAAAGGAGAAGTCATTACTTTTTGCACTTTCTAGGACAGAATCCTGGCAGGACAGCTGACGCATAGAATTCATAATGCTCACACCTTCATAAGCAGAACAAATTTCTAAATCATTACAAGAAATGCTGCCTCACGATGGTGCCCATAGCACGTGAGAGAAGAGGATGTTGTTCTCCATGTCTGGCCGTCATCTCTGGCAACTTCCTGGAGAAGCAGCAATACTCATACTTACAAATAACCAACAGGAGTGACAGGGTTCATCGACACTCAACCTCTTCAAAGTTGACTTAAGAGTAGCCCTCTAAGTAAATGATACTGGCAATAACGATAGCTTGTTGAATGCCTATTGTTTAGTGCTTACACCACACATACCGATTATCAGTTCATCCTTCATCACCACACATTTTGACACAAGACCAGAGACTCCATAACTAAAAAGAAAGTCTGAAGGTCACTCTGCTGCTGAAACACTCAAGGTTGAAAGCCAGAGTGGTCTGATCACCCGCTGTGTGCTTTTGTCACTTGCCTGGTAGAGCTGCACAAGTCAGGCCGTGCCCTTTCGAGTGTGCCTCGTTTCTCTCACACACAACGTCCCGTGCTTTCCTTTCCCCTTTCTTCCTCTTCGAGAATGTTTTCTTCCCTCCTTTGTTTGAGTGCAGCATGAGGTTGCCGACTCTCAGCAAAGCAGACATTGAAGGGCAGGTCTTTAGGCTGTGTCAAGACTTTCCATGTATGTGCATTGATAGTGACCAGTCACCGCAGGGAACTGAACTATTTCTGATCCTGTTTATTACACCTATCACTGTGGTAAGAGGTCTGTTGGTTTTCTGTTTAGTTTTTACTGATATTTTCACATTCCATTTCACCACAGCCCTGTGACATGGTAATTAATTGGCTCATTGTGTATATGAGAATTTCTGTAGAAGACGGATTAAGATATTTAGCCAGTGTCACACAAAGGATGGCAGATCCAGGGTTTTTTTCTAATGTCCCCAACTGTAAAGTCTATGCTACTTTTACTATACATGGAGACATATTGCCTATTATCTAAATTAAGTTCTGTTTTACCTTTCAACGTGTGAGACAGCTTATTGTGTGTTTGGGTCAGGCTAGCCTCCTGCTCAAATGATCCTCTCCAGTACCTGGGGCAGCAGCAGAACTCCTTGTATCCAGATCTTTTCCCCAGGATTGTTATCTCTCAGGGATTCTCATTTCCATGACAACATATTGTTATGGTCTAGAGGTATCAAAAAGAGGAAGGAAAACCATGTCTCAGAAAATGCTATCATGAAAACGTCAAAGCAGGCGACTGTGTAGGTGTGCTTGCATTCTAAAGAGAAGGGAAGTCGATACTTCATTGTCCCTCGGTGTCATAATGTAAATGTAGAGAAATGAAGAGTGTAAAAAGAGGTTTGGTGATCTAGTGGCTGTCAGAGATGAACAGGAGGAGTCAATGTTAGAATCAGAATTGGGAAAGCTAGGGTAAGCGTTGTCACTAAGTTTTTGTGCTGTGCTCCTGGCATCTTTTCTCTTTCCAAGGAATGCTCCCCCGGTTCAGTTGTTATCTGAGGAACAATGGTGGTGTTTCTCTCCTTCAACAAGACAGGTGTCTGCTGATATGAGTTCACTCGGAAAACACAGTTCAGAAACACCAGTGGATGGTTCACAAATGCTCTTCTTGGAGTCACATTTATTTGTATTCTTAAGAACGTCTCAAAATCGAAGGCACCAACAATGATCATTTTCTGCACACGGTGTAATCTCCCCTTGCCCTTTAAAATCTTTTCAAATAATTCATCTGTTTTTGGACCAGTTAAAACATTTGGGACCATGAAACAAAATATAAGAATAGCACACAAACAGACAGATGCCCAGGTAACAGCTGAAGTAAAGAGCAAATTCACATTGTAGGCAGTTAGAGATCACTGTAGTCCTCCCTGGCAATACACCACTGTCCTCAAGAGCAACATGTTCAGCTTAGCCTTGTAGCATCTCACTGAAAGATATGTCTTTAAAGCAACACACACACCTGAAGTCCAACAGTAAATTCTCAAATACACAAAATGTATTTTTTTTTCCTCAATAAGGGAAGACACACAACAAGAAGATCAAGGATAATACTTCAAGAACCCTCAACTTTCCTAACAGGATTTGACTGAGGAACTTTAAGGGTGATGTCATTGGCATAGACTGTTTCTCCAAATGAGATTAGCAGTTTCGAGGTTTCTCATTGAATGCATCTTTGGGGGTCTGGTAGGAAGCAGTAGAGAATGGAATGCCTACCTTAGCAGATGGGAACTGGAAGGCTTTCTCAAAGTTGCAGACCAGCTGAGCAAGTCCTTAGATTCCAGCTCCTTGGTCTGGCTAGTTCAGAATATCTGAAAACACAGTAAGGGAGAGAAATTTAATGAAGTTGTAAGGAGACCACTTCTTTGTTCCCGGCTGCTCAGCCCCAAAATAATCACACAGAAACCATATTATTTGCAATACTGTTTGGTCAATAGCTTAAGCATATTTCTGACTAACTCATATCCTAAAGTAACCCATCTCCATTAATCCGTGTATCGTCACGAGGCTATGACTTACTGGGTAAAATTCTGGCATCTGTCTCTGGTGGGGCTACATGGCTTCTCTCTCTGCCTTTTTTCTCCCAGAATTCAGTTTAGATTTCTCTGCCTAGCTCTGCTCTACCCTATCACAGGCCCCAAACAGCTTCTTTATTAACCAATGGTATTCACAGCATACAGAGGGGAATCCCATATCACGAAGTCATTTAAAGTATTCCATTATCAACCTTTGCTTCAAATCGACTTCATTACCTGAGTCTTATTTGTTCTGCTGGGCACACACAAGATATTTTAAAGTTAAGACATTTATCAGTGCCTCATTGTGAAAAAAATGATCCAAATCCCTCAGTCAAAGAGAAATGTGTCTGATTATAAATTGAAAGTAGCTCATAAATGAGATGCTGAATCCATAACAGATTACAGGCTAAGGATTCCGACAGAGGTCCTGACAGACAGCTCAGTTCTGTCTGTCAGCTAATAATGTCCATTCCATGTGTAGAGATCTCATGTGATTTGTAGGTAGAAACTCCTTGTCAAGCAAATATTTCTAAATCTTTGAATGGTTGTTGTAGGCCAGATTTGGAATACACCACAAAAGATTGTCATGAGTGAAAATGAAGATCATAATATATAATGTGAGACACTTAAACCTCTCACCAGGTGGTGGTGGCACACGCCTTTAACGCCAGCACCTGGGAGGCAGATACAGGTGGATCTCTGTGAGTTTGAGGACAGGCTGGTTCACAGAGAGTTCCAGAACAGGCTCTAAAGTTACAGAGAAACCCTGTCTCAAAAAACAAAACAAAACAAAAAATTGCTTACAATATGTTGAACTTTTTCGTTAGGGTTCATGAGAGGGAGAAAGAATTGTCAACACTAATGATTGTTAGCTGCCTCAGTGTTCCAGGTTCCAATTACAATAGAGCTTTAAAAGAGTCTAAAAGAAAGAGGTTTAAACAAACATTTCCAATGTCTCGTACTATTAAAACTTAAACACCGCAAATACCATTTTTGGCACTTTTTTTTCACTGTGTGGGCATTGCACATGGCACACTCCTTTAAGATGCTTCAAGCACTCACACGGGCACTTTAGATGGACAGCATGGATGAATATGAGAGACATGGTTCTCTGTCTTGGGAGTGCCAGCGGGGCATGGCCTCTCATTCAGATGGCAGCCTCTGGGATTAGATCTCAGAGCTCAGGCTCTGCCTCTGACTTCTTGTGGGACTATTGCGTTGAGAGGCCTCTTCTGCAGGAGGGGATGATAATACTAATGACTTCATAGATGATGATTTAATGACAACACATGGAAAGCATGAGGAATAATATTGGGCACAAGTGAAAATATTTTGTGAAGTATGTTTTGCTGTTCCAGATTCTCATTTAATAGCCTAGGAAAGTAAAACTTCCCAGGATTCAGCAAGTTTTTAAAAATCGTCTGAAGAACAGAACTTTCTCTGCTATGAATTTAAATACATATAATAAATGTCCATGAACTCCTCAATGTGTGTAATATTGTCTGGTACTGACAGATTTTTTAAAATTATACTTTGGTAAAAAAAAAATTCCCTGTTTTTTCATAAGTGTGATTGATTTCAGTCTGACTTATGACCTAGGGTCATTTTAGGGCTAGTTTTAGAAGTTAGAAGCATATGTAATGTCTGTGTGGTGTGTCTTTGGGGGAACTGGGAAAGCCCCATGACTAAAATAATCTCCACCCTCAGAATGATGCCTGCAACTCTTATTCCCTGTTGAAACATATATCTTGTTCTCGTATTACAGAGACAAGTTTTATTTTTTAATTTGATTTTAATTTTTTAACAACTTAAAGGCTACTTTTATTACAAAAGACAACAGGAAGAAGAGAAACTGCGGGTCCTAGGCAGGTGCTGGAGAAATAGCAAGAAACTGCAGTGTGCAGGACCCGCTTGCAGGGCTTCTCACTAATGCTCTACTTGTGATGGGATGTAGGAGTCTCAACCCTTTTAGCAGTGGAACATGGACAAACCATGTTCCAGAGTCCATGAAAAAGGCAGAAAGCTGAAATAACCTAGCTCTGTCTTCATAGAAAGACAGAAAATTAGCACACATAACTAGATATTTAACAAATATTAACTCAGTAGATGAGTGAAAAAACTACAAATGGCAAGTTAATGATAGGATGTCCTCTAAGAACATGAAAAATAGCTGGGCGGAGGTGGTGCATGACTTTAGTTCTAGCACTTGAGAGGTAGAGGAATCTCTGTAAGTTTGAGGCCAGCCAGCACAGGCTCCAAAGCTACAAAGAAACCTTGTCTCCAAAAAACAAAACAAAACAAAAAAGTTATGAGTATATTCTGGAAAATTCATGGCCTTCTCTTATGCTTTTGTATCTGGAATTACTAATATTGAATAACTAATATTGTTTGAACAAATCAACAAAATTTTGAAAATATAATTTTGTCACTTTCCATAGAAATGATTCCTTTCTGATATAATATAATTTTGGTTAACTGACAATATAAAATATTTGTGTGTCTATGTATGCTTTTTAGGTCCCTAGGCTCCAACCAGGGTGGGGTAATGGCAATACCAATGAGAGTGGCTTTTGGTTGGTACCCAGGATGGCCCCCTCCCTGCCACAGAGACAGGTTACTGTTCCTGCAGTTTGCTTGGCTGCTGTAGAAGGTCTGCATATGTGTAGTAAAAGGTTAGAACTCAAAACACAGCCACCAGAGTCATTTTATTCAAATCGTCTCCTGCTGTCTCAGCTGGAAAAGAACATTTTCACCATTTGTCTTTGTGCTTAGTGTTGTTATAGAGAAAACCGAGTTTAAATGTGTCTGTGTCTTGACTGTGTCTGTCTTCTGTTGCGTACGTGTCTATAAATCATGTTTGAGTTGTTGGCCGCCCGAGTGGCCAGTCCCACTCAGAGTCACATTCTAGCTCAATGCCTGAAGTTATCTTCCAGTTCTAACTCATTATAGTGTTAGTCAAAGAAAAAAAACAGTTAAAATTGGGAAGCTGCACTAAGGGTAGGTAATACTCATTAAAAGTTATGGGTAAGTGTGTACTATGGTAGCTGGATGGTCCTTTTTAAAATACTGGGAAGAAAATTTAACACCTAAGGTTATCTAGTTCAAGATCACCTAAATCATAGCAATTTCTTTTATAGATATTTTCAAAATCATGAGGCCAGCATGAATTCTTTTTTAAAATTTAACATATTTTTTTTTTATTTTTGGAAATTTCACAGAACGTAGCCCAATTCTACTCATTTCCCAGTCCTTCCACATCTACCCTCTACTCTTGCAGCCTCCCCCACACACGGCCAAGAAAGAGAAAAGAAAAACCAACTTCACTCCTCTGTCTTGTTCACCTCTCTGTCACACCACGTCAGTAGCCCCGGGAGCTGTAGTGTGTCACACAGTAGACCTTTTCCCCAAAGAGCTTTACTTACAAATGTTCATTGCAATGAGTTCTTGGGCTGGTGTAAGGTCCTGGCTTCTGCTACACCATCCATACTGGATCCTCATCGAGACTCCTCTTAGATTTTCTGCAGTTGCTCAGGGTCATGGAGATCCGGTGGTTAAGTTCCACAGGACCGGTCCCTTCACTCACTCCAGCAGGCCATAGATGGGGTAGATGTCGGGGTGGGCAACTCAAAAACCTGCATGTGAGCCTGAGTGGTAACTGAGTTGGTCAGCCCAGGCCTCTTTTGGGGACTCCACCTTAGGCAAAGGATGGAACCAGGTTTTCTGGGCCTATGCCTCAGGGTCAGCTCTTTTGCTCTCAGGCCACCAGGCCAGCGAGGAGCAGGCCAGCTCTCCCAGGGCCAGCGAGGGGCAGAGGCAGCTCAGCATGGCCCTCAGACTTGAACATGGCTTTAGGTGGCGGTCCAGACCACTGGCATCCACATGGCCTTTGGTGGTAACCACAGGCCATAGAGATAAACACAGACCCTGGCTCTGTGTGGTAAGGCCACGAACCCAGAAATGGCCCCTAGCTGCAGTTCAAACATGAACATCATCATGGCCTCAGGTGACTTCCAAGGCCACAGACATCTCATGGCCTTTGTGCTAACATGGGCCACAGACAACAACACAGATCCTGTCCACACACCCCGATTTGGCCCTCAGTGGCAGCATAGGCTCGGACATGGTCTCAGGAGGCCATGAAGGCTGCTCACATTAGGCTGTTCCTCACTGCTGTAACATCTCCCGTTCCACATCTCTCCTCAGCACATGAGCCTCTCTGCTTCTCTTTCTCTCCCATTTCTCCATCACGTGTTAGCTCACCATAGTGGCACCCAAGGGTGGGTGGGCCTCTTCAGCATGAATTATTTTATTTGTAACTACTGTATAAAATTACTAGCACTGCATAATGAAATCAGTAATATATGGTTTTAAAAGGTTTATTTTAATTTTAATTGTGTGTGTGTTTCAGGGTGTATGCACATGTGAGGGACGTGTGTTTTCTGTACCCACAGAAAACAGAAGAGAGTGCCAGATCTCTTGGAGCTAGACTGTCAGGCGATTGTGAGCTACCTGACTCGGGTGCTGGAAACTGAACTCGGGTCCTCTGAATCAGCAGTGCATGTGCATAACCATGGAGCCGGCTGTCCAGTCTCTAATATACAAACCACTAGCACATTTACAAGTCTGTCTTAATACCCATTAGTTCATCATGGAAAGCTGAAACCAGAACACTTAGGGATAAAGGATTTTGGTTTCTGGCTTCATGCTTAAGCTGAACGAAGAGCTGTTTTCCTAAATTCGGTAGTTTTGAGCAGAAAGAGGATGTTGTCAGTAGAATAACGGCTAGACTAGAATTTTTCCCATAGGAAGCTTCTATAAGGGGCTTTTCTGTCTAAGGCAATGAGGTTTTTTTTTTTTTTTTTTTCAACATCCTATTCTACTTTTCTTGTGCCCTAAAACTCCATGAACACAATTGTCATTGAAGGATAATTTACCAAAATGTTAAGAGAAAGCTCGCAGAACTGTCTCCTCTCCCGTCTTTCCCACTCTTGGTGGCTTCTGATAGCTAAGGAGAAACCTTTAGAGAGCTGGCAATTACCTTTAGGCCAACAAGGCCTTATTATTGCTCTCCTTGAGACATCTGCAATGGAAAAATTCACTGAAGAAACGGGGACTTAACGGGAGATTTCTAAAATCCTCGGGAAATTCCACTTGTGGTCAAGGAGTTCACCCCGTGACTCCTGGGGTATGACAGCAACGGCTATTTCTCAGGAGCTTGCACTGATTCATGCCCCAGGAATCTGAGCCTGGAGTGAAGTCTTGGGAAGGAAGCTACCCACCAATGGTTTCTGAGATAGGGAGCTCAGGAGGGACTCTTTCTCTTCGGGACATTCAAATTTATTATTTGTTTACTTATTACAGCACTAAGCATAGACCGGAGGTGTCAGATGTGACATGCCAGCACTCTCTGGCTGAGCTATACCCCAGCCCTTGCAAGAGCCTTTTATGCACTTACCTTGTGTGAATAAACTCAGACACTGTTACACAGAAGTTGCTATCCAGATGGCTGGGAGAAACATCAGAAGTCACTTATGAATCAGCACACTGGGTTAAAGCAGAGGCTCTTAAATTCTGTCCCAGGACATTGATCATGGGGGCCATGTAAAGTCTCGTGAGAAGGATTGATTGTAGAGGGCCATTGACCTGCAACAGATTGTAGGAGCAGAACCCCGTGACTGACCCATGTCTCATGAACTGCTGGGTGCTTTGGATTCATTTCAGGGCCTGGGGCTGTGCCAGGCTTGAAGGATGGCCTGCAGACCTTAACCTACGTGAGCCAGGTGGAGAGCAGCGCTGAGAAGGGGATGGGTCTGGGGCACTTTAAAGAGTCAGCGCTGAGAGTGAAGGAGGGGAAGGAGTGGCTCTCAGAACGAGTGCATGCACACTGGAAGGCAGGATAAGGGTGTCTGCAGAGACCACAAAGGGCTGTATGCAGCAGGACACTCTACTGCGTACAGAATAGAAACTGTTCTAAAGACCTTGGCAGTGATTAGACTAAAGGCGAAAGCTGGGAGAAGACGGAGTTGGGTCTGCAGCTCGGGAAGGTCACTTGCCAGGAGTGGCGGGTAGGAGGGTGGCTGAAACTGGAGTCTGGATAGTGAGTCTCAAGCCTGCACGAATAGCTATTGCACAGTGGGGTATGAAGATGAAGACCTCCAAAGAGGACGATGTTAAGAAAAATGATTAAACACCACAGAAATTACAAAACTTTAAAGTGGAAATACTGGATAATAGCAAATGCTGGTAGAGAGTAGGAATAACATAAGTCAAAGACGACATTGCACGTCTGCCAGCCCAATACTGAAATAGGTGAAATAAGTCAGGCGGTGGTGGCGCACGCCTTTAATCCCAGCACTCGGGAGGCAGAGGCAGGCGGATCTCTGGGAGTTCGAGGCCAGCCTGGTCTACAAGAGCTAGTTCCGGGACAGGCTCCAAAGCTACAGAGAAACCCTGTCTCGAACCCCCTCCCCCCGAAAAAAAAAAGAAATAGATGAAATAAAGTCACATTTCTGGAAAAAATAAATCAAAATATTCCTCTGGGTCATGAGGTTACAGAAAGTACTTCTTTCTTACATTTTTGTTGTTTCCTTAATGTACTGTACTCAAAATGTTTTGTATTTTAGTTAGAAATTCAAAATTAGGCAGGCAAAGGGCAAGGAAGGAAAAGAAATAGGAGCGGGGAGAGGAAGAGTCATAGCTGAGAATATTGGAATGATGTATAAGGAATCAGGACCATTCTTGGGGCTGGAGTGAGGGAGGAGGCTGGCTGGGTTCCCCCTCCATGACCACAGGTTTGGCCACTGCATTGACAAGAACAGAACATGTGGGCTGGAGAGATGCTCAGCAATTAAGAGCTCATCCTGCTTGCAGAGGACCCAAGCTCAGTTCTCGTAACCCATGTTGTACAGCTTACAGCTGTCTGTAACTAGCTCCAGAGGATTGGTTGTCTACTGTCCAAAGATATCCTTATACACACATGCACATGTGCACACATGCAGACTTAAAAATAAAAAGCAAAATCTTTCTTAAAAACAACAATGGCAGGACATGTTTGACGGATCTCAGTCTGACATGTCGATGAACTCTCTTCCGGCAAAACTGATGCTCATGCCTGACTCCCAGGCTCTGCTGCACGTTAGACTCTCCTGACTCAGATTTTGATGGAGTTACGAAGATAAGTTGTCAATTCGAGTGTATTGGAACAGAGTGGTGATAAATTCCATTCCCTGATTGCCACAGCAGCTCTCTCTCTCTCTCTCTCTCTCTCTCTCTCTCTCTCTCTCTCTCTCTCTCTCTCTCTCTCTCTCTCCCTCTCTCTGACATAGACTGCCACATGTGCTTTCAAGATCTCATAAATAACCATCCTGTAAGAGATCTCTGGGGCAATAAGACATGCTGGCCAGGCATCTGAGTGTGAGAGGGGCTCTGTAATGTGGGGAGAGTAATGACGTAGGATCCTGGTGCTCAAGGCCAGAATTCCAGGAAATTATAATGATAACAATAATGACTGGAATTTGTCGCTAAGTAAGCACTTCACAAGCATTATGTAGCTCTTGGGATAATCATATTCAATTTTTAACTGTCTTAGCTTGGAAACGGGAGAAACAGAGGCCTCAGATGTCAGAGGAAAAAAAATTATTACAAAGCTGGTAGTAGGAGTTCTGGAGACGGGTTGTGGTTGGTGGTTGTCCAACAACAATGCCAGTGTATTTACTGAAGTTAATATTTAAAAATGGTTAAGATCAGATATATATATATCTATCTATATATCTATATATATGGATTATCTTGTGTTTGCGTATCTGTGTGTGAGGCAGAAAGTATATTTATGTGTGCATGAACATATATATATCATATATATATATGTGTGTGTGTGTGGAGGTGAGCAGCCAAGGTTAGATATCATTCCTTATGAGAAATCCATCTTAGTTTTTGAAGCAGACTGTTTCTACACCTCATCAGTTAGGGAAGGATGGCTCATATCCCATCACGTGTGGCACATGGGCAATGCCTGACGGTCAGTCTCAGCATCCTGCAGCGACCCATTCTAGCCTTCCACTTTCTTAAGCTCACACCCTTCTCTAAGCAATGAGAACTTTCTCAATAACATTTAAGGGTTAGTACAAATTCTCTAAAAGCTTTGGCAAATCTGAGTTTTGGGGAAAATCCCTCTCCACCATGCAGAATCATGTAGGAAGTTCTCCTGTGTCCTGCGCACTGAGTCTCATAGGAAAACAACAGAAAGGAAGGGGGCGAGCAATGCTGTACAGAACAGGTGAAGAGCCTGAGACCTCACTCTGACACAGGGCTGGTCCTTCTGCTGGAGGTGATGCTTCTGTCCCCACACTGCACAGAGAGCCCGTCTCAGCTTTCTAAATCTTCTTGGGCAGGTTGGTAGAAGGGAGAGAGACCTGTGCTTAAGATTTGTAGATGCAAGAGAGAAAGTTTCTGAAGCTTAGCTCTGATTCATATTTGACGAATTAACTTCTTTCTTTGAGCAGTTTAATGGCCCTGTATTTGTTTTCTCACCTGGAAAGAAAGGAGAATAATGAGTAACAAAGTGTAGGGATGTTTTGCGTAGTACCAGAAATAAAATATCATATGCTTTGTAACAAGATCCCATCCGCTCAATTACTTTCGAACAGCAATTCCGTGCCCATTGCTAAAGTCTAAATAGGTCAACCCCAGAAGGGAAATGTGATATTTCAATTCATCTCTGACTCTCTAATGCATGCCTTGTTTCTCTTTGAGTCCTTGAACAGTCTTTCCACGTTCTGGTTTCCCTGGGTGAGTGGATTTTATTTCTCATCTACCTTCTCTCTCCACCCATTTCTATTTTGCTGTTATCTCCAGCTCTGCAGGAGATGGTGTCCTTATTTTACAGACCCTTCCCTCCCCCTCAGGGAAAGGAAGTGAATGGAAAGTTCATCCTTCAGCTTAGGAGCCAGCAGCTCTTTCTTTCTTCTCAAACTTCACTAGAGCTTGTGGGCAGTGGTTTCCTCCTTCCTGGTTTAGGAGCCACAGAGAGGGATTTAATGCAGTAAGCAGTGTGGGAGAGTCAAGAGGGATATATTGTGGATTTTTGTCACGGCAAAAGACAAATCATCCCAAATGGGAGAATCAGCCCCCTACACAGCGGTGATGTTCATCCTGGAAACCCTATTTGGGGCCCCGAGTTAAGTTAAGACATTCTTTATCATTATCTTTGCCATAAGTTTGGGGTAACAAGTGACACTTGTGTCTAAAGCTGGGCACAACGTGAGTTGTCTTCTAAGCTTGTTTCCCTTTCACGTGAAACGATGGTGTGGTTTTTTTTTTTTTTTTTTTTTTGTCTGTTTAGGGATAGGGACATGAGCAATTATGAAGAATGAACAGCAACCACTGTCAGTTTTTCCCACTGCCCTGACTTGAGCAGAATCACTAAGGAGGTTGCTTTAGCTGGCTGTGCAACTCACTTTTAATCTTCAAGAACTAGATTGGGTTCCGCTACTGCGAAGAAGAAGAAAAGAAACATTATCCACATATTAATTTTATGTAATATGAATATTATCTTCTTCTTTATTCAACTCTATATTCACTTCTACTTCCTTTCTTGAGAACTCTAAAAAAAAAATATTTTTCTGGTGTTTACACCCCCAGCACAGATAGTGAAAGTAAGGTCCAGGCTTGGATTTCCATCATCTCTCAGTTAAGGCCTAGGGGTAAACCACTACTTTAGTCTGCAAAATTGACTACATATACTACATATATCTATATATCTCTGTCTGTCTGTCTGTCTACCCATCTATCTATCTACCCTAGCTGTCCTTGAACTCATAGAGATCTGTGCCTCTGTCTCCCAAGTGCTGGCATTAAAGGCATGCACTGACACATCCAGCTTAACCTGACACAGTATGGAACCATTCCCTAATGACTTACGATGATACATGTAGACCAATGCACCTCTCAACCCCCATCTGACAAGTTTCTATTTGCAGTAGTTGGGGATTGACATGGAGACCTGGTCAGGTGCAGAGGATAAAGGATTGCAAGAATCCCCAACCCTGAGGGAACCTACGTACTGCACACCCCTTCCCAAGGCTAAGGGTCATTGTGGAAGAGGCGAAGGGAAAGGTTTAAGAGCCAGGGATGGTGGATGATGATTGTCTTCTGGGCACAGCAGGACAGCTGCACATATGAACCGACAACACAACAGCTGTCATAACAGGACCTCTGCAAACACAAACCAGACTAAACCTCAGCATAGAAGAAGGCTATCAGCAATTGGTAGTTACTGGGAGAGGAGCAATCAGTTTATGAGAATTTAAAAAAAAATGTTTTCCTTTTTTCTCTTAAATTTTGTTTTATTTTGGGAGGTGAAAAGGCAGAGGATGAACGTGAAGGGATGGGGGAAATGAATGGGATCAAGATACATGATGTAAAAAAATACTCATAGAACAACAAAAAAAAGCAGGTTTAAAAAATAGAATGCAGCCCTTGGTAGGTGGGCCATGGTCCAGGCTAAGAACATTTAGGCAGCCTGAATTGATCTTGAGGTTTTTATTTTATTTTTTTTTTTAGATATATAGGGGAGGAGGCGTGGAGATGGGAGTGTGGGGGAAGGGTAGTGAATATGATCAAGATACCTATAAAACTCCCAAGAACTAATGAACAAATTTTTAAAAGATGGTAAACTCAAGATTTTTTTAATGAGTTACTTTTAAGTGATTTCAGCCTTTAAAAGTCTATAAGAAAATCTGGGGAAGTTTCTGAAATTCATGGACAAATTTTTATCCTTGGGCTTGTATGGGTTTGGTGGTAGATTGAGGATGCTTTTGATATATTTTATAAGAATTAAATACTTTTTAAAAAATTAAGAACAGTAGTACATAGTGGATAAGTATCACATTTTCATTATCCAGTCATCAGCTGAATGCCATTCAGCTTGTTTCTATTTCCCAGGTATTGGGAATAAAACATCAGTGAACATGGCTAAGCTAGTATGTGTGGAGTAGGTTGTGCTTATGTATGTAGGAATATACATATGTGTATATAACAACAATTGATAAAAAAGAGGCCATGGATTTAAAAAATAGCAAGAAGGGGGATATATGGGGTAGTTTGGAGGGAGGAAAGGGAAGGAAGGGACAAATGACATAATCATATTATAATGGAATATACCAAAAATGGAAGCTATATGTTTGATTTAAGCAGAGTCAAGATTAATTTGATTAGCTCCAGGGCACCATTGATGCCCACTGACTGGACTTCATCATCTGTGAAATGCAAGTTTGGGGAAGATGACCACAACAGAACATATTTTTTCTTGGAAAATTAATTCAGTATTAAACTTCCAAGAAATCCCTTAAACTTTCAACTCTAATTAGGATGATGAGATCAGTTCTTACCCACAAGAGAACTTTTCTGAGGATAAAAGGAACTTTGTTAATGACACAGGATACAGACAAAACCCTATGCAAACTGAAATGCATCGTCTTTCAGGACACGAGTGCACCGGAGCCTAGGGTATCTTTCTCCTCCTCTTAATCAAAGGAGAAGATTTTCATGAGCAGAAGGAAGTTATAGGCTGACTTATGGTCAAGACTGTACATTACAGAGTAAAAAAATTAAAAAACCCTGCCTACTTCCTCACAAATGAGTCTATACTCACTCTTCCTTGTGGAGAGCGACTTGCCCTCCACTCTCAAGCTTTACACTGACTTGACAAAGATCATTAAAACCAGTATTGAACTGTCTTGTTTAATGCTGAATATTCAGTATAGACATCAAATTTAAGCCAAAAGTAACCTTCACCTCTACGCATGCAAAATACCATGTTTACATGATTTGACTTAAAGCCCGCCCCAGAAGATGGAACATATACCCAACACTGGGTGACCAAGAACCAAAGACTGAATAGCCTAGAGACCTTGGGTAAAACCAAATACTACCACACTTAAAAGAAAAGTAATGATAACATGACTCCTAATGATATTCTGCTATACTCAGAGATTTATGTCTTGCTCAGCTATTACCAGAGAGGCTTCTTCCTGGTATAAACCAGACAATAAATGGGAATAAGCCAGAGACCCACAGCCAAACATTCTGCAGAGACAGAGAGATTGATTGAGAGAGATATCTTGGGACACACAGCTCTAAGTGGGAGGTATCTATTTAATCCTTCTTCTCAGAACTCAGGGAAGCCCTGTGGAAGAGGAGGTGGAAAGAATGTGACAATCAGAAAGGATAGAGGACGCCAGGAGAGCAAGGTCCTCTAAATCAGCTGAGCCAAGCTTACAGAGACTGAAGTAGCAGGCACAGGGCTGCATGACTTTGGACCTGTTCCTCTGCGTATGAACTGTAGTTTTCAGTTTAGTATTTTTATGGGACTCCCAACTGTGTGAACGAGTTAGCCCCTGACTCTTGTTATCTTCTGTTGGTCTGCCTTGTACAATTGATGTGTTGATTTTTTACCTTATCATATTTTATTTTGTTATATTTTATTGCTATCTCTTAGAAGCTTGCTCTAAGAGAGAATCTGGATGGGAGGAGATCTGAGGAGTACGGGGGGGGGGGATTGTAATATGGATACAGTGTATGAGAAAATACTTTTTTTCAATGGGGGAGAAAGATGATAAAGAAATGGACACACAATGAATCAATAGGTTTTAGAGATGCTTTTAAATTTTAATTAACTTGATTAAGTTGAGAAAATAATTGAAAGTAGAAAAAAATCTCATTAATTTCATGCTATTAAAGTCTAAAACTTAATGTAATTGGAAAAAGATTCTATAATACTATTTACAACTCTATAATGCTATTTATGATCTTAGCTATTATAATTCTAGTTCAAGATATTAAAAATTCTATACAATTGCACAATAGTTAAATGAGTGATTTTAAAATATTTTAAGTAAAACCAAAAAAAAAACCATGGCAATTTTGGCTTAATTCATGATAATGCATTTAAAATACTTAAAAAACACAGTACTGTCAAAATGAGGACAACATTAAAAGATAAAATGGAGCTTGTTTGAGAAGTGAAAAGCCTTCTGAATAGCTGGAAATGAATTGGAGTGATTGGCTAACAAATAGAATGAACAAGCTAAAAGTTAATGGCCATCTCAGAATCATAAACAACTGAGACATGACCTAATATATAACCAAGTCAAAAAGAAAGAAAGGGAAGAAAAGGAAAAAAAGAGAGTGCTCCAGGCTGACGACGCAGCTTGGAGGAGGGTGCTCCTCCAGTGTTTGAGGCGCTCGGCTCAATTTTTAGAACTGGAATTTTTTTTTTTCAGAAAAGAGAAAGAAGTAGCTTAAAAGTATAAATATCATTGATAAAAATAAAATATCACTGTAAGTTAATAATTAATAGTAAAATCTTTGAACCATAAGATTTTAAATTGGGACAAAACATGGAATCTATTACCACTATTTCTCTTTATGCTGGAATACCTTGGCAGGAAATGAGACAGGAACAAAGATATTTTTAATTTGTCTTATATATATATATTTATCCGGGGAGAAAGAGAGAGAGAGAGGAGAGAGAGAGAGTCAGTGCTCTCCTTCCACGATGTGAGGTCTGGCAATTGAACTCAGGCCATCAGCTTGACAGTAAACTTCCTTCCTCACTGAGCCATGGCCTAGAGAACAAAGATGTTGCAAAAAGTCCTGATGGCTTCACAGGTCATTTGTTTTCAAGGTAGAACTCAACAGATGATAAAGATCTTAGATGAGCTTGAAAACAATTTATGAAGTTGCTTTTTCAACGCCAGGAGCCAGCAACTGGTAAAGGCAATCTAAAGCAACTATGTAGTTAGCCCGAACATTTAAAGCAACAGGGTGGAAGTCTAGGAAAGCCATGCGAGTATTCTACAATGGCAGATGGATTACTGTCCTGACTCGAATCTAATCTACACAAACTCTTCTGTGGTTAATAAGGCTTTTCACGGTCATAAGGAATAGGCTTAAGCAGTTGATTAGCTTTAGGCAACACAGATGATCCAAAGTCCCCTGAAGTCACCTGCTCTCTTTTTATTTAGAGATCGTGTTAAGGAACATCTAAGGTGAGGAAGAGAGAGTCCTATGCTACTTCTCAGTGGTGATGTTGTCTTGGCAGCTGTTTTTCCTCTGCTATCTGGTTACTGGAAGTCAAATGTATGAGTGCAGCTATTATTCTCTCTGTGAGTCAATATCATCCATCGGGTGGAGCTAAGTTCATTTGAAAAATCCCATAGAACATTAACTTGTGTGTTTAACATGGTAGAGTTAATAAAAGATATATAAGTGATACCCAAACAGGATAAACTAGAAGTTCAGATCTGGCATTTATTGTTGAGAAACACCTTAATTATTTCCCTCTAGAGGAGATTTATTCCCATCTATATTTTTTCCTCAGGGCATGTTGAACATTTCTTAATTGTCCTCTGAGTTATGCCTAAAATTCTTTTCCATTACCTCTCCCTCTGATCTCATTTTTGAATTTTTGAGACAAAGTCTTATTTAGTCTAGGCTGTTCTTGGACTTACTATGTAGATAAGGATGGCCTTGCACTCCTCATTTTTCTGACCTGCCCCCCAATTCTTGGCTCCATGTTCTGTTTTTCAAGGCGTTGGGGATTGAATCCAGAGCTCGGTGCATGCTGGGCAAATACTCTAGCAATTTCGATACACCCCAGCCCCTCATATTCTTCTACTTCCATAGAAGGTCCCTTATCCTTCGCAGTATCTCATCCTGTGTCTTTGCTAGCTAAATGAAGGCAAAGGAAAAGGAGTGAGGGGTTTTAGTAAGAGAGGAGTGGAGTTCAGAGACAGGAGGAGGCGTTATCTAATGTGGCTAACGTGGAGTGGGCTTTAGTCACAATAAGGGAGGAAGGAAGTATAGGAATGGGAGTTCAAGACAGCAAGAGGAAGTGATCTGCAGGCAAGACCCAGACATGACTTGAGAAGCCAGGAAGTTGGTATGACTGGTGTTTGCTTTGAAACTGAACAGGCACATGTACTAACACATAAAGTGGAGCCTGCATTTCCTGAATTAGATGAGAGCTAAAACTTGTGAAGTTAAGCTACTTTCAAGTTGTGAAATTGTATGCCTTTTCCAAAGTGTGGAGCCTCGAAGCAACTCAGAATGTCTGATATTAGGAGGTTTTCAGAGTCATCTGGGGGACTAACAAAGACTTATCTGCCAGCATCAGAAAATCCTCTCTGAGATGCGGATCTGTGGTCTGATCAGTGGTCAACACTGAATGCAAAGTGCAAACAAGTACCGACCTGGAGAATCCTCACGATGAAGACATCTCAGCATCACCTTTGCCATAGAGAAGAGAGTGAATGTAAGACTAATGATAAAAGAGGAAGAAAAGTCGAGGAACTTGATAAATTAAATCAATGCTTGTATTTTGCTTTGATGATATTAACAAAATTAGGTATTTATATGGATTTTTTTACAGAAAAAACATTTCATCGACATTAAGTTACATATATAGACAGAGTTCTTCATTGGAACACATGATTAAACAAAATATTGAAGTTATTACCTCAGACCTTTGTTCCATTTGTATGACCTTTAAATTACAAATCTAGCTTTCCAAATAAAAGCAAAATTAACAGACATAAAGAGATAAGAAAGAACTTATTTTAAACTTTTATTAAATGCAAAGTACCATAATGCATGCATTGAACACACCATGTACAAAATCAAATAATTTTCACATGTTGGCATGTTTTGAAAGGGAAATGCTAGTCATCATATTTGTCTGCTAGTTTGCTTTTTATTTAAATTGATTTTAATCAAAGCAAAACATCACAAGAATAGTTCGGAGTGACTAAAGATTTTGGCTTCAATGGCAGATTGATTATTTATCAATCCAAAGGAAAAATGCCAGAGTGAGTCCAGTGGGCTATGAAACTTAGCAGAAAAAAAGCAAGCAGTAAGAAAACAGTCTATCGACAGAGAACCCTTTTCTTGTCACTGAAACAGGCTCTGACCAAATACTAGCGCTACTACTGATAACATGACACAGATGCCAATGTCACACCCAAATATGTAGGAACAGACATTAGACGTGGGATACTGTCAAGCACTTCTCCATTTGTTGGGCTCTGATTCGAGTCTGACATGCCCACAGTTTCATGTTTAGTCTCCAGATGGTGTCACTAGTAGGGAGATTATGGAAATTTGGGGAAAAAGTTCGGGTGAAGGAAGTAGGTTACTGGGGGAGGGGTGTGGCTCCTTGATGATGTATTATTCCTGGATCCTTTCTTCCTTTCTCTTCCTGCTTCCTGGCATAACTCGATGAGAACAATGTGTATTGGATGCTCCTGCTGCTGTGGCCGGAAACTCTGAGCTAAAAGAAATCCCCCTCCCTTGAATGGCTTCTTTCAGAGGTTTTGGTCAGACTGACACAAAGGTAACCAGTACCATTCCAACCAGAAGAGTAGTTCTTTGAAATGGCGTAACCATTAGCAATGTGCACTTCAGCGAGAGATTTGTGGCCTTCTTGGGAAGGGTGGCTCACTGTGGTGAAGTCCATGAGAGCAAGGGAGGCCATGGCCCCGTACTTGTAATAACAGCCAAGAGTAGGTGGAGATTCTGACTGATGATAGTGCCTGAAAAAGCATGCTAGAAGACGTAAAGTTCTTTTTTATTCTTATTAAAAATTTCCACCTCCTCCCATTTCCCTCCTCATTCCCCTCCTCCCCCTTCCCCTCCCTCTCCAGTCCAAAGAGCAGTCAGGGTTCCCTGCCCTGTGGGAAGTCCAAGGTCCTCCCCCCTCCATCCAGGTCTAGGAAGGTGAGCATCCAAACAGACTAGGCTCCAACAAAGAACATAAAAGTTCTTTTATGTTTGGAAAGGTTTGATGCAAAGAATGGCACTAAAGAAAGCAATGGTTTTGTTTCTCCCATCATCTATATGATAAATGAACTGAATGTTGTTACAAAATGAGCTTTGGTAAAGATGTCCTACTGAGGTCATTGGGACAAAGCAACATCCTAGTGTCTAAAGTCTGCCGAATCCCAAAATCATTACTTTGAGTTGCTTTTGTTCTCCAGAACCGGACAGTGAAGATGTTTTCTGACTGAAAAAGCGCTGTGTATGGCTGTGCCACTTTGGGTAAATATGCCAAGAAGATTTCAATATATCAATGTTTGAATATAGCTGTGGGTAATATTCTCCAGTTTAGCTAATCTACTCATCATAAAAGAATCAAATGATGTCATTATCTCATTAAAGGGAAATAAATATAATAATCAAGTAAATGCACTAGAATGGTTTAAAGCATAACTATAAAACATCTTATTTAAATAAATTTAAATGTCACATTATATTTCCATCTTAGTAAGCTTTAAATCATTTGTAAAATGTGAGCACATTAGTGGACTTAGATATGTACTTAGTCTGAGAATTAGTGTTCTAAGTTGAGTGGATCTGGCCCATATCACATTAACACCTCTACTGTTCAGAATATCCACAGAGTACATCTTAGTTTCCTGGCACTAAAAAACAGCTGGCAACATTTTAGCTACAAATTCATTCTGAAAAAGATGTACCAGGCAAATTTTCCCACACAAAAGCATTTTATTCTCAAGATTTTGGTCAATAAGACTTTTATCTCAAAATAAATGTTTTGTAGCTGGATCATTTTGGGGAATTTTGGAGGAAAGGATGGAAAGCCAGTTCACTTATGGTAGGAATATGTTAACTGTAAGTTTCTTAAGATGTATCAACTCCATAACAAGAACCAAAAAGTTTCCTAAGACAGAAATTTCCCCACTCGCTGCTTATAAAGGAAACCTGAAAGCAGGTCAAGGGTGGACGCTCAGTTTGTCATGGTAACTTTTGTATATAACAATTAGGGACTTTTCCAAGTTTCAGAGTAGGTACTAGGCCAACTCTATTCTTCAAGATTTTTAGAAGGAAGGGGCTTCTGTGTTTTCAAACAATCAACTTGAATAAATATCTTTAATGGGAAATAAAGATGGTAAAACAATCAGGGCAGTTTCCACTTTAAGCATCATATCTTGTGGTGTACTTCCCAGTGTCTTTAATTAACTTATAATACTAAACACCTACTAAATAAAGTGCCACCCATCATGTACAAAGCTGGTAAGACAGTGAAAGAGCTTACACCCAGAGTTCAGCCATGTCTAGAGGGATGTTCAAGCAGTTTTTAAAAAGTATCAGTGTGAGGTGGTTTGTAAGGATTCAAAGATTCTGTTTCATGTATCTAGCTTGTTTTGCTTGCGTTGTGTGATTTGACGTCACTTAAGTGAGGAGTGGCTGCTGCTTAGGTATTCGCAGATCTGCAGCAGCCTCATTCCGGTGATGTGTACCATCTTCCTCACCACCCTCAAGTGTGGTGATTAGATAGTTTCTAAGCTTACTCAAGTACAAGAAAGCCTTGCTATGGATTCAGATGACAGGCACACTTCTATTGAGAAAATTCAGATCATAAGATCCCCTTTTGAGTTTTGAACCCTCTCGTTTAGTTAAGGACATTTGGGAAGCACACCATTAGACATGCTTGTCATGCAAATGCCTGTGATTGTTTACCATCTTTATTTTCCATCAGAGAAATATATTCTTCTGTCTACATTTTACCAAATGACGTTAAGATGTCACATAACAATGATTTCTATTTTTGGTTGGATGTTTATCTGTGGGGAGCCACATAAATAAACGAAGAAGCACAGACATGTGAATTTATTTGTTCACTCTTCAAATGGGCTGAACTCTTTGATTTTGGTATTTTTACAGAATCAGTACTTCTGTAAATTTTGTATATTAGAATTGAGTGGATATTTAACCTGGTATCTGAATAAAGAGGAAAAACTCAAGCATTTTCTGCTGTTTTTCTCTGTTTTCATTCCTATTTTATTCTTTTTATATATTGTGTGTAATTTTTCACAGACTCTGCATTTATTGTTTCTCTTCTAATACCAATTTGTTTCTAAAAGAATCTTTTTTTTAATTGTTGTTCTTCCAGTTGTAAAACAAAAAGCCGGGCGATGGTGGCGCACGCCTTTAATCCCAGCACTCGGGAGGCAGAGGCAGGAAGATCTCTGTGAGTTCGAGACCAGCCTGGTTTACAGAGTGAGTTCCAGGACAGGCTCCAAAACCACAGAGAAACCCTGTATCGAAAAACCAAAAAATAAATAAATAAAAAAATAAAATAAAAACAAAAGACAGAGTATGGGGCATGTGAAAACAGAAAAAGACAAATTGACACAAACTCAGAGAATAAAATGTCAAGACTAAATCTACTGAAGGGGACGTTCTGTGGACTGTCTTACCCCTCTTAAGCCCTGTCTGCAATTCAGCCAAAGCCAAGACCCACTTTAACTTGGCTGGTGACTTTCTTCTAGAATCATAGGATTTCCTGAATTGTGTTTTGTTTTCAATTCTGGCTTTGGGTCATTTCCTTTTTCCTTTAACCATGTCCTTCCCCCCCCTTTTTTTTTTAAAGATAATAGTGGAGAATAAGGTCTCTAGTTCTGACCAGCCACTTCCTTCCTCACTGTTACCTGCACTTGCTCTTTGTATTCTATCTGCTTCTGCCTTGTTAGCATGGCATCTAGTTTGATTCTAATACAAGATTGAGAATTTTCCCTTGGGGCCTAAGCACAAGGAACTTGGCAGTCAGAAATGAATAGTCTAGAAGGGTGGTGATGTGGGGTTCCCCTCGGTATGCTGTGGATACCATTGGTTAATAAAGAAGGTGCTTTGGGCCTATTGTTGTGCAGAATAGGGCAAGGCAGGAATTCTAATCAGATAGAGGAGAGAGTAGGCAGAGTCAAGAAGAAGCCATGTAGCTGATGCAGGAGAAAGATGTTGGATGCCAAATGGAACTTTACCATTAGGCCACAACCACGTGGCAATACACAGATTAATAATTTAAGATATAAGAACTAGCCAATAAGAAGTATGAGCTAATAGGCCAAACAGTGTTGTAATAATACAGTTTCTGTGTGATTATTTCGGGTCTGTGTGGCTAGGAAATTAATGAGCAGCCTCCAACAACAGAATGATGGGCTAACACGAGCTGACTATATCCACATTAAAAAAACCTGAAGATCTTGAAAAGGAATTATAGACAAATATATATATATATATTTATATATATATAAATTCTGTTACTGTATTGGGCTTTTGTTTTGTTTTAGAAAGAGCTTAAAGTTGAATGTGTCAGGGAGAGGATATGGAAGAACTTGGGGAGAGAACATGATAAATAATTTTAAATTTAAAATTGTTTTAAATAATAAAAATATAATCAAAATAATAAAATATAATAAAAGCAATAATAAAATTTAAAGAGAGAGAGAAGAAAGGAAGCTTCCTAAAATTCTATGGTGCTGACCAGTCTCCACCCTTGCTGGATCTCTGTGTCTAAGGGTCCACTGATGGGGCCCCTGCTGGATGTAATCACAAAATTAGTTTTGAATTTCTATGACAATGGTGAGCAAATAGTGCACATTTTATGCCAGCTCTACACTGCTGCAAAGCCTAGGAATAAAAACACTTTCTATGTTTCTTTCTTTCCCTGAGGTATAACTATCTCTGAGTGTAGTGATACTCATGTGTTTATGAAGAATGGGAATGGTATACATTGACAGTTATTTACAGTCTGACATAACTGGATACCCATAAAGGCTGGACACATTCATGCTCCAAAGAATGAAAACTTGCCATGAAGGCTTTAAGAAAATTCTTTTATAGGGGAGATCAGATGGGAAACTTAAGCAAAGTCTTATTCTAAGTCCAAAAGCAAAACAAAACAAACAACTAGTTTGTTCTTGCTGAATTTTAATATTAGTGACTCACAAGAACAAAATGTATGTTAGACACACATCACATTCCTATCCTTGCTTCTAACTAATATTTGTAAATATTTTTTATTTTAGTACAACACATCAAGCATGTATATTCATATGTGTGCATGCTTGTGTATGTGCAGGTGCACATGTATGTTGGCTGTGTGCATGTATGTGTGAGGATGTGAAGGCCAGACACCAACTCAGGTGCCATTCTTCAGACACTATCTGATTTTCTTTGGAGACAGGGTCTTTTACTGACCTGGAACTCATTAAGTGGAGTTGGTTGTTTGGCTATTGAGCTCCTGGGATCAGCCTGTGTCTGTCTCCCTAGGGCTGGGATTGTAAGAGTGTATGTGCTACAATGCTTTTTAAATATGGGTTCTGGGGAATGAAACTTAGGCCACTGGGCTTGCGAGGCAGGCAAATTAATAACTGAGCTAACTTTCCAGATCTTAGTCCAACACTTGAGAAAGGAACATTATCCTGTCTGTAGCTGGGATTAAAATTCAGATAATATATTGGACTTGTTCAAGATTACTTCAAGCTACAACTTGGCATTGGGTCATCTTGTTCAAGTCTCTCTTCATTATTACATCATAGAGTTCCGATCCTATGGGTTCATTCAAATTAGTTTCATAAGAATTAATTATCAACTATCTCTCAGTCTTTGTGTCAGAAAGTTTAGGCAATATATGTAAGTCACAGCTTCTTTCCTTAAGTACCAAGTAAAAAGTTGTCATTAATATTAATGTTGGCTGTAATTGCAACAGAATATTCTATATCCCACAGGCATTGACAAAGGTTGTGTAAGTCCCAGTCTTCATAAAGGCCCTGAACTTCTAAGAAATTTGGGCAGTAACCATATCTAATATATTGTGTTAAGTGTGGCTGGATGCCAGCTATAGCCCTCCTACCCTTGATATTCTGACGAAGCTGTGCCTAAGCACCATGTTCAAGGCTTAGTCAGACTCTAATGTCTGCCCCACAGATCCTGCCAGAACCCATAGCTTACTCATCATGTGACATAGTGGTAAATGTCCCATCTTTATTAGATTACATCTGGTAAAAGTCTACTAGCCGTATATACATGGTCTATACTTTTATAGATAGTTTTGTGACATTGGTTGGCAGGTTGATGTAAAGCTAAGGGTCCATTGTCCATTATTTATCTCTATTTAGCACAGATTTATATTTTCTACTTTCTTTTGCTCTCTCAAGTTGTCTTTTATTCCTTAAAATATAATAATTTCATTTATATTGTGTATCTTTAGGAAACTCCCTTTGGGCTGGCGAGAGTCCTTTTGGGCTGGCGAGAGGGCTTAGCAGGTAAAAGTGTTTTGCTTGCTATGTAAGCCTGACTACTGAGTTTGATACCTAGAATCCAGGGCTGAAGCAGAGAAGTAACTTCCAAAAGTTGTCCTCTTACCTTCCTGTGATTGCTGTGTCACAACTACAAACAATCACACACACTCTCTCTCTCTCTCTCTCTCTCTCTCTCTCTCTCTCTCTCTCTCTCTCTGTCTCTCTCTCTGTCTCTCTCTCTGTCTCTCTCTCTCTGTCTCTCTCTCTCTCACACACACACATATATACACACCCACACACATACCCATAAGAGATAAATAAATAAATAAATAAATAAATTCAAATCTATGAAACAGACAAGTTACATTTTTATATTTTTAAGATTTTTCAAAGCACTAAATTATGAAAATAAAGATTTAGAAAGCAGCTAATAGTCATCTAGTTTCTTCTTGGAGAGGCAATCTGAAGAAATGAAACTCCTAAAGTTTTACCTCATTTGAATGTCTCTTAGAAAAAGTGACACGTGTTAGTCTGCCAGAATATTTTCCTAGGTGATAACACCATTATTTTTCAAGCAGGTAGCCTGGATTTACTCCAATGATGACTGTAGGTAGCAAGCAACACTCTGAGATCAGATAGAACTTCATCTGTAATATTTTTCATTTCAGTGTACATTGTCTCTTTGGGTCTTAAAACCACATTGTGCTACTATGAGGAACAGTTACATACCCTCAAATTTAGCATTTATTCTTTTTTGCTAACTCAGGTCTAAATGCAGAATTTTCATTGGTCCTCCTAAAGCCAAGACACACAGAATTAAAGATCTGTTGGGTGCTAAAAGAAAGGAAGACACAAACCAAATACTACCGATAAACCAGAATTAGCAGAAGTAGGTCACTTACAAAATTTCCAAAGCCATGTTTGACTTTCGTTTCCGGAGACTATTTTCCAATCCAGAGCATAACAATATCCACGCTACCATCTCCTACTGCTTTCTGAATGAGAAAGCTTTAAATGAATTTGGCCTTTGTTTTATAATGTCCGTGAGTAATTTCGATACTCTGTAATGTCAACTAAAGAAATGAATGGAGCCTGAAGAAAGCGAAAGAGAAACCAGTTATGTTTACAAAATCAAGAGAACTGGGAATCACCTGAACCAAGCAAGCTCTTATCTCGTTTGACCTGGGGCCAAAAGAGTAGGCACAGTGTCACTTTCTGCCACCCTTTGTTTGGTTGCTGTAGTAACAAGAACAGACCTCATCATAGCTGAACATTTCTAAAGAACACATTCAAGAGTCTGGGGAGATGGCTCAGTGGGTGAGAATGTTTCCTCCGCAAGCCTGAGAATCTCTGGCACCCACAAAAAAGCTGTGCGTGTACACGTGTCTGTAACCCCAAAATTGGGGGACAACAACAGAAGGATTCCAGGATCTTGCTGGCCAGTTAGCCTAACCAAAATGACAAGGTCTCAATTCAGTGAGACTTCCAACCTTATATTAGTTAAACAAGGCAGAGAATGATAGAAAGACATCAAATGTCCCACTCTGGCCTCTGCAAACACACACACACACACACACACACAGAGAGAGAGAGAGAGAGAGAGAGAGAGAGAGAGAGAGAGAGAGAGAGACAGAGAGACAGAGACAGAGACAGAGACAGAGGACATTTAAGTCAGTATCCTTCTAAACTTTGCATCCTTGATCTAGAAATACGAAGCTGCTTTGATCCATGGTCAGGATCTCCATCAATGTGCACAATAAAATGGGGGATGGATAGAGGACAGATGTTATTTTATGCCTTCCAGGAGGATGTAAAAGTAACAGCACCTTGACTTAAAGGAAGAGTTTAAAACTCAATAAAACAGCTTAGTTAAAACTATTGACAGTATGGTTGGTGAGATGGCTCAGCAGGCGGTTCTTCAGGTGCAGGCCTGACAGCTTGGGTTCAGGGCCTGGCATCGACAGTTGGAAGGAAAGTTGGAGCCCTTACCCCCATACTTGCATGGTGGTTTGTGGGTACCCGTACACACAAACACACATACACACATACTAATGATAAACAGTTTCTAAAGATGAACTGTAATCATTCTTTATATTATGAGATTCATAGACAAAGCAGTTAGACATCCTAAGTATCAACATTGTATAGTTGAAAAATGCCACACTCATCGAAACCATTAAATTAAAAGACAGTTTCAATGTTTGGTATGCATCTTGAGCAAATGGAACTACCAAATTCTGCTGGTGAGGGTGTAACTGCTGCTGTTGAGAGAACTGGTTCTCTGTGCTAAAGGAGAGGACGACCTCACTCATGGCCTAGTGCTGTGTCTTGAATGCGTCCTCTAAGGGCCAGTGTACTAAAGCTTAATTGTTATCCTGAGGCAACACTGAGTGATGGACCACTAGGATAGGGGCCTACTGGGAGAAAATCAGGTAACTGGGGCAGGTATGCCCTTGAAGGGGTTATTTATGCTCCAACCTTTCCTTCCTTCTTCTCCTCCTGGCCACCATGAGGTGGGTACCTATCTCCATTTTTCATTTCAGCCATGATACATTCATTGCTTTCCCACAGGTCCCCACCCAGCAACACAGTCAATGGAGCATAAGCTGAAACCAGGAACCACAGCAAACCTTTTTACTTATTATATTGAAAGAAAACAAAGTTGCAGAGAATATAGTATGATATTAGAAGTTCGAACCTTGGTGAGCCTCAGGCACAGGGCACGGTCCAAAGGGAATGTGAAGATACTCTTACATACTGGAAATGCTCTGTATTTTGAACTAGAAGCTGCTTCAGTTTTATGAATACTCTCGAGTTGGAAATGTGTGCACTTTTCAGTGCCTATTTTGCATGCAATTAGAAACATTTAACAGTAGCAAGTAATCATAGTCTGAACAGAACAGAACATGGAAGAATAGAGAAAGAAATCCATCGTGGAAAACAGAGCTAGGGGCGTGAATGAGGATGAATGTGTCTGGAAGACTAGAGTAATGAAGCTCAAGGTAGAGTTATAATCCCAAGATACTGATCTAGGTTCAGCTGAACTTGTGCTTGGTTGTCTATATCAGTTAGTTTGAATTTTTCAAGAAGGAAATGTGAACGCAAGGTTAGATGTGCAGGGGGTTTACAAAGGAAGATGCGTGTGGGAGATGGGGAGAGACGTGGGAAAAACTGGGTGAGCTGTCAGATGGTGATGTAGATCTTGCTTCAGATGAAGGAGGAGGAGGTTGCCTGGAAACATCTTGGTTTTCAATGAAGTTCAAAGGAAAGATTAGCAATATCCCTGGGAAAGTTAGAACCAGGTACCAGTCACAGAAAACTCATGTGTTCTAGGAAGGGGTCTGCATCCATCTTCCTGCTTGGCTTCCTTATTAGCTAAGAGGAAAGATCGGGAAACTTGGGCCTGAAGCGAAAGCAGCGATGGATTTCAGAGTCTGGCATGCGTAGCTCTTGGCTTCCTATCAGCCACAATGCTGTTCTTAACGGTGTTTTCACAAAGAGCTCTTCAAAAAAAAATCTTGATTTTTAACATTTAATGACTTCTAAGATATAAATGCTTGCAACATGTTCCCTTTCAAGCTCTTTGTGGTTTGCGACTAGTTATTAAGGTTTCTGAATGACTGTTAACCTGCTCCCCGGAGCCAGCATCAATATAGATCTTCGCTTGTGAAGGTGAACTACAAAAAGGCAAAGCCAAAGTTTGTAAGAGCAAAAACCTTAAGCAGCTTCCCAAACAGAGAATCTTATGCCTTCTCCTTTTGTTCCCCCATAAGACAGATTGTCACCTGAAATAATAGAAGTAGTACTATATTGGTTATGGGAAAAAACAATGAAGACGAGATAGCAATTCTAAACATTCATGAACCAGATTTCAGAAAATAAATGCTACTGCATGTAAAGGCACCAAGTCACTTCAATATAATAATAGTGGGTGACTTTATTATCTCGTTCTCAATAATAACAAGGTCATCCAGACAAAGAGTTGTCAAAGAAATATCAAAGTTAATGACACCTTAGACCAAATGCACCTAACAGACACTTCTAAGCTTTTCTACCCAACAATATGGAACACATATCATTCTCAGAAATCCATAGACCTTTCTCCAAAATCAACCATATTTAGTATAGAGAGCAAGTCAATAAAATTTTAAAAGTGTATGTAACGTCTCATATTCTAATTGATCATAATGAACTAAAACTAGAAATGAACATCTAGAGAAAATACAGAAAATATATACCATTAAATTATTAATGGACATTAAATAAATCTGGAGAGAAATAAAAATAATTCTGGAGCCAAATTAAAATGAAAGTGCTTTTGATAGAAATAATGGCAGTAAATGTGTACATTGAAATAATATGCATCTCAAGTTAATAGCTTAACAATTTACCTCAATGTATTAAAAAACAAGTACAAAACAAACTAAAATTAGTAGATGGAAAGAAATAATAAACATTGGGGTATAGATTAATGAAATAGAAATAAAAAAAATCAATAAACCAAAAGTTGATATTTGGAAAGATATAGATTAAGAAACCACTAGCCGTACTAAGCAAAGGATAGTGAAAGAAGACCCAGATTAATGAAACTGGAAATTGAGACAGAAATCAGGGAGAAACAAATGAAAACAGTGACTTCTGCAGGTGACAACACCGCTGTACTCATGCACTCACAGAAGCTGTGCTTGTCTGTACAATAGAGGGGACTCACAAGACCTCACCCCAATCCCACACAACAAAGCATGGCGTATGGAGGGGCTCACAAGACCTCACCCCAATCCTACATGATGAAGGCGTGGAGTATGGAGGGGCTCACAAGACCTCAACCCTAGCTGAGGAGCTATTGGCAATTGATGTCTTTTGAGAAAAGAAGTCCGTTTTATTAAAGGGCACAGCCTCTGGTAGATGGATTTCCTCCCCTTTAGTATGTGAGCAGCACAAACTGGATTCATTAGGCTCTTATAAAAAGGATACAAAAAATTGTGGGGAAGTGGGAGTAGATTTGGGAGGAGTGAAGGAGAAGTGGGAAATGAATGTGATAAAGATACATTGTATGAATGTAAGAAATTCTCAAAGGCTTAATAAAAATAATATGTTCTTTACTGCAAAATCTATATTCCAACAAATTAGAAAATCTGGAAGAGATAAATAAACTTATGGACATATAAATGCATTTGATCTATCAAAATTAAAGTGAATATATAGCATCTTAAAGAAACCTAAAAGTAGCAATAGGACTAAAACTATAATAAAAAGTCTCAACTAAGGAGTCCATATCCATATGGATTCATTGCTGAATTATACTTGACCTTTAAAAAGGAAATAATACCAATGCTCCTGAAATCATTCCATGAAACATAAAGGGAAGGGATGCTACCAAACTTTTCATTTTGTGAAGCCAGGATTACACTGATACCAAAACTGGGTAAGAATACAGGAAAAAATATTGATTAAATTTATTTGATGAACATAGGTTAAATTTTTTTTCAATAAAATGTTTGCAAACTTAATCCAACAAACGCATTAAAAGAGTATTTCATCATGACCAAAAATGGCTTCATTCCAGGGGTGCAAAGAAGGTTCAACATGCACAAGTCAATAAATATAATAATGCAGTAAATTCAAGGCTAGGAATTAGGCAATCATCTCTTGTCAAAGATTTCTTCTGCTCTGTGAGATGTTTCCTCATTGATGTTGTTAGAGAACCAATGCGTAGTTCAGTAAAGAACTGAAGAATCCTTAAGCATCCCAAATAATACAATTAATAAGTGAGCAAATGAAACAAAGAAATGGTTTTCAGTGAATGAAATACAAATGTTCAATAAACACTTTTAAATGTTCAACATTTTTAGCCATCAGGAAGTGTAAATCAGAACTTCCTGGTGCTCATTGCACCCTTCAGGATGCCAGTCATGAGGAAAACAAATGACAGACATTGGTGATGTTGAGGGTAAAAGAAAACTCTCATACACAATGGGGGGAGTGTATTATTCTGGTTCTATGGAAATCAGTGTGAGATTTTTCAAAGATTAAAAACAAAACAACCATACGTGCTATACAACTCTTGAACTACATCCCAAAAAACTCAAGTCAGCATACAACAGAGATGCCTAGAGTCTGTGTTTATTGTGGCAATATTCACAATGGCTAAGTCATGAAATCAGCCTACGTATCCAGTAACAGTTTTTGCACACAATGGAGTTTTATTCAGTCATAAAGAAGAATAAAATAATATAATTTGCACAAAAACAGGTAGAACTAGAAGTCATCATATTAAATGAAATAAGTCAGAATCAGAATATATGATGAGGTATTATGGAAAAAGGTCACCAGCCATTCAGGCTGTACAAGAACATACAGCAAATACCAAACCTTTAGAGGTACTAACAGCCCTACCTTTAAAATGGCTAACTGAGAAGCCAATATGGATCAAACAGTGGCCTCTAGCTGAAGATAAATTGCAGGCATTGGAACAGCTGGTGCAAGAGCAACTAGATGCTCACCATATTGAAGAATCAACCAGCCCTTGGAATTCTCCTGTGTTTGTTTTAAAAAAGAAATCTGGTAAATGGAGAATGGACAGATCTAAGAGCTGTCAACAAAGTAATTCAACCTATGGGCCCACTACAATCTGGAATTCCTTTGCCTTCTCTATTACCAAAAGGATGGACGGAGGCTAGAATCTTCCCGGTAAGCGCACCTTGGGGTGCTTACACACACATCATTAGAAATGGGCTAGTCCAGGTGCGAGAGTTAGCCGAGAAGAGGCTAGATATAATGGGTAAATAGTGTTTAAATGAATACAGTTTGTGTGTTGTTATTTCGGGCATAAGCTAGCAGGCGGCCGAGGTGCTGGGGACGCAGCCCCGCTGCTCCTATTTCAACAAGCTTGCACTGAAATGTGAGAGAAAAAACCAAAATGCATGTAATTAATACATATTTAGTAATGCAAATTCCTATAAATCACCAACCCCACATCAGACAAAGGTCTGATCTCTACAATATATAAAGAACTCAAGAAACTAGACCCAATAAATAATAGACCCAATAATAACCCAATTAAAAAATGGGGTACTGAACTAAACAGAGAATTCTCAACAGAAGTTCAAATGGCCAAAAGATACTTAAGGGCATGGTCAACTTCCTTAGATATCAGGGAAATGCAAATCAAAACAACTTTGAGATACCATATTATTTATACCTGTCAAAATGACTAAAATCAAAAACACCAATGATAGCTTATGCTGGAGAGCATGTGGAGTAAGGGGAACACTCATCCATTGCTAGTGAAAATGCAAACTCGTGAAACCACTCTGGAAATCAGTGTGGCAGTTTCACAGAAAATTGGGCATCAACCTACCTCAGGATCCAGCAATACCACACTTGGGAATATACCCAAAAGATGTCCAATCAACTACAAAAGCATTTGTTTAACTATATTAATAGCAGCAGTATTTGTAATATCCAGAACTTGGACACAACCTAGATGCCCCTCAACGAAAGAATGGATAAAGAAAGTGTGGCACATCTATACATTAGAGTACTAGTCAATGATAAAAAACAATGACATCTTGAGTTTTGCATGCAAATGGATGGAAGTAGAAAACACTATCCTGAGTGAGATAACCCAGACCCCCCAAAAAATGAATATGGTGTGTACTCACTCATTAGTGGATTCTAGCCATAAACAAAGGCCATTATAGAAATACCTGACACAAGTACAATGAAATATTATTTCAGCTTCAATCTCACAGGTGAGTATTTGTTATATATATTTTACCTTTAGTTTCAAAGTTTTTATAAATAATCTCAAAAAGGTTTAGTCTTTAGGCCGTTTTTCTCTTAAAGGGGAAAGTAAGGGAATTTTATAATTCCTCCATCCAAATTCCTTTGAACTTTTTTTATTTTTATTTTTTTTGGCCAAGCTTCCTTCTTCCTTCTTCCAGGCATTAGTAACGACAAACCGTATTTACTTTTGTGGTTTTGTTCTGAAAAAGAAAAATCTGGCTTATTTACATAAAACACATTATTAATCTAGATTCTGATCTGGAGAGTCTAAGAGGAAGTTACTATTTGCTTTGGCACAGCTGAAGCAAGAAGGCACGCACTTGGTTTGATACCACTTCTGGTAAAATGCCATGGAGGCCACTGGACCAAGAGGTCCTTCGTGGTGCCTGCACTGTGGGTCTTTGAGCAGATCCCTATCCTACAGGGCTTGGTGCAGAGTTCTGCAGAACCCAGGAAGGAACACTTTGGGGAGATACTTGCTGTGGGCCCTGGATCATATAAATCTGTAGTACTTAACATATTGTGTTTATTAGTTTTCAGATTTGCTCCCAAATATTGGCTCTGCATGGCCACCTTAGCATTTATGCGCCAAGGAAGGTCAGATGTGGTTACTACTGGTGGGTTCCTGTATGGTAATGTTAAGTTTTTGACTTATGTTGTAAGATTATGTTTTATATTTGTTTATGTTGAATAAAATTGTCAATGCATACTGTGGGTAGAAAGGTAAGGCCTCTCCACACAAAAATGGAATGATTTCTATGTTCTGCAGTGCCTCATATCTTTACTGGCATCGATGTGAAAGCTCATCAGCATTTATCATGACAATTGTATTAAAAATATGTAATGTTTCATGAGTGAAAATGACATCTAACTTAGATTACTTAAGGTATTTGTAAACCAAAGAAATGGTTCCTAAAATATTATTCAAGATGAAATACGTATGATATTTGATGAGGATTTTCAATGTAGGAGTTCAGGGTAGGAACATATATTTTGACCATGGTTCCATGAAATTGTTGGGCAGTGGTGGTGCACGCCTTTAATCCCAGCACTTGGAAGGCAGAGGCAGGTGAATCTCTGAGAGTTCAAGGCCATTTTGGTCTGCAAAGCAACTTCCAGGACAGCCAGTGCTGTTACATGAAGAAACCCTGTCTCAACAACAACAACAGCAACAAACAAACAAAAAAACAAAAGCAAAAAACAAAAACCAAACAACAAAAATCCAAAGACAAAACAAAAAAACAAAACCAGAAAAGTAAAAGATGCGAAAATGATTAAAGCAAATGAGTTACATGAGATGAAACTTACAACTCTAAATAAACATGATGTATAAGTGGAGTATATATTAACTAGAAATAAATGACAGTGGGCAATGTAAGATCCATGTGTAAGCTGTTTGCAAGAGGCATACATAAACCATTCAAATAGTAATTGCACAAGCAAGTCAACATTAAAATATGGAAAACAAAACACACAAAAACTGGCATAGCTATATAAATATTGGACAAAACATACTACATTTCAGCTTGTATAAGATATAAAATCATTTTATAAGAAAAAATTTAATTTACTATGAAAATATTATTCAAAATTGGTGAATGCTCAATAATATATGTTAATTTTTTTGCTAAAATTAAACAAATTTGCACAATAAGTAAATTCACTTACAAGAAGGGTTTAACATAGTTCTCTCAATAGTTTATAAATTCAGCTCCCTCTCAGGAAAAATACAAAATAAAATGTAAGTAAACAGCTCATAAAAATAAAAATAAGATGGATATGTTTGAAAGGTTTTCATGAAGTCTTTAGAAGCTGGATGTAATTGGTGTTGTTTATTTACTCTAGTATATTGTGAGATACCCAAAAGACTGTACGTGTGATAGTATTTGACAGTTTGTCTCCAATCACAGGAGCTATGTCAAAAACTACTACTTGGATTATAAAATAAGCCAAAATTTAACTAAATGCATCTTAAATCAAAGCAATATTTTAAGATTAAGTAAAATAATCCTTAATGACTAATATGTTTCTTATGTGTTTTCCCATATTAATCATTCCCTACATTTTAAATTTATGAATTTTTGTTATAATAATGTATAGCAATAAGAATTTTAGAAATCTTCGTATTTTTCTGCTTAATGCTTTTATCATTTATCTTCCAATCAGGACAAAAGAACATGCTTTAAATTATTTTACTAAGATGGCATTTTCTGGGAGGCAACTCTATATTAGTCACCTTTAATATTTTTTGTTCAACCTCACGTACTAAAAATGAAAATTCCCAGTGGGGTTGGGATCAGGTCGCCTCGGAGTCAGCAGACAATGAGGCGTACTGGCAAAGACTGACCCATATTTTACGGATCACTTGGAGAATGCCTCAGCTGAGGCTACCAGATGAAAAGCATTCAAAATCCTTTGTGTAGCCTTTTTGTTCGTAACACGTTTTGTATGTATTACGTAATATGGGATTATCAAAGCTTTCTGCTGTGTAGCAGGACACTGGCACTTATTTTTCCAGTGTGACCACAGCTGAGTATGCACTGACCAGTCTTTCCCCATCACAGCGCCCACACCCTCCAGCCTCTGGTAGCACCCTTCTACCCTCAGCTTCTCCGAGATCAGCTTTCTAAGTCTCTGCATGAGTGAGATTATTACGGCACAACTGTCCTTCTGAGTCTGTTTTATTTTTCCCAGTATGGTAAATGCGTGTTCTAACTATATGTTATCACAAATGGCAAGATTTATTTTGTCAGTCTGAATGCTGCCTCATAGTCTAGGGTGTCTGGTCTGCTCTTCTGTCTGACTTTGTTCAGTATCACGTGTATAAATGTGTTCATATCTGTGCAGCAGCCCATTCCTTAGTTGCTGAGTGGTGTTCCAGATCACAAGAATATAACCTAACGTTGTCTATCTTCCTGATGCTAGCTTTTGGCTATTTCGGTAAGTACTGTATTGTGGATGCATACTTCCATTTCTCTTAGATCAGTACCTAGGAAGCCGTCATCCAGTCAAGAAACTACAGTGAATTGTTGAGAACTTGACGAGCTGTGTTCTGTCCTGATTATCACTTGATATTGCTTCAGCAACAGACGAGAGTTGTGTATTTCTCATCTTTATGGGACTTGTGTTACCCATATTTCAAGGTTTAAATTTTTTTGTTATCTCACTGAAGTTTTAATTTGTGATTCTCTCTCAATAAAAAATGTGGAAAATAAGATCATGTTTGTGTTTGTCCATTTATATACTTTCCACAATGGACTAAAAAATGTCCTCTACTTTTTATTGAGTAGATTTCCTCTATCTATCTATCTATCTATCTATCTGTCTGTCTGTCTGTCTGTCTGTCTGTCTATCTATCTATCTATCTATCTATCTATCTATCTATCTATCTATCTCTATCTATCTACTTGGTTTCTGGTATTTGGTAGCCTTAGAGCCTGTCTTGGAGCTAGCTCTTATAGACCTGGCTGACCTTGAACTCACAGAGATCCACCTGCCTCTGCCTCCCACGTGCTGGGTTTAAAGGTGTGTGCCACTACTGCCTGGTTACTTCCTTTTTAATCCATCTTCATAAATTCTCACATATTTTGTTGAATATGTGTATTATTCTTAATTTCTCATTGTCTGTGACTTACCTTTTAATTTCCTTCACACTGTTTGGAAATCGGCAGTTTTCAATTTTGATGACTTTCATCTTTTATTTTTTCATTTACAATTAATTAGTTCTTTTACTATCTTATGTAAATAGAATTTTTTTATGTCACGAAATCACAGAAACCATCTGTATTTTCTCCATTTTGACAAGTTAATTTTTATGCTTAAGATATGATATACTTTAAATTAGTTTGGTGTTTGATGTGAGATAGAGGTCAAGGTGTATTTTGTTTCTTGGGGACATCCAATCAGTCTAGCACCATTTATTGATGAGACTATCCTTTTCTTATAAGACAACTTTGACACATTTGTAGAAAGACATCTCTGTGTGTCTTAATGGTTATTGGTTAAGAACTCACCCTCTGCAATTTGACTCCCCAAGATTAAATCCTGTTTCAATCATTTATTGGATGGTAACCTTGGGTAACCTTAGTCAACTCCTGGAAACCCAGAGTGTTCATTCGAGCTCAAACATAAGCAACTTGAGGAGCTAAGTTTATCCCGCGTAGCATGACTGGCCAAGGTTGCACTTATAGGTTAGCGGCATAGCTGTCGTTGGGACTCAAGTCTATTTCTTCTCTTGTAATTCATTGCACTCAAGCATATTTACAGTTTAAAAAAGTTATGACTCTCAAATTCTTTCCAAAGATTTGGGGAATGTTTTCATTTTATTATAATGATTTTTGTATGCTTATGTGTTTCAAAAAGCATCGTTCTTAGCAAGGTGCTTCTGGGTTTATCATAATGATTTTATTTTCATGATTCCTCTGAGAGTACTTATAGCCAAAAAAAAAAAAAACCCAAAACCAAACCAAAACAAAACAAAAACCCAGAATTCATTCAAAATTCTTAGAACAGAGTTCTTAAATTTAAAATACTGATTTTCGGTGTCATTCTGCTCCCCCCTTTGGTCTGTTAGCAAATATGTGGTATGCTTCTGTAGACTATTATTTTCCAATATTTTAAGTTTAAGAACAAATAAATGAGTTGACATTATAATTTGTGTAGAATAGCTATAGTCAGCCTTTTAAAATCTTTGAACAGAGTTGGACGCAGTGGCACATGCCTATAGTTCCTACACTTAGGAGATGAAAGAACAGTAAGTTCGAGGCCAGTCTGGCCAAAACCTGTCTCAAAAGAAAGTCTTCCAGTAAACGTGACCCACTTCCCGTCTGGGATTGTGGGCACAAATATGGACTGAAGGTCAGAGACGTTCACTCTGGAATGAGCAGGTAGACTCTTTCTCGCCAGGATTCATCTCCTTGTCAAATTTTCACTTGCAGTTTAACAAAATTAAACTTTATTAAAGTAGAAGTATGGAGTTGTCATATTGCCCTGATCAGAAACAATTATTTGTGGCGTTGGGGTATATGTTGTGAAACTGAAAGTTGTACCTTAAGCGAGTTTGGTTTGTAAGAGGCTACAGCATAAAATGTGTTGTGTTTGAGGTCTTCACTTCTCTTTTCCTTGGAAACGTCCATGCGCAGAGCTGTTACATGAGTCCAACCCAGCTTAAAGAGCTCCCCCTTTTGAACATGTGGTGTCACAGAAGAAATGCTCTGCCTCTGGTGGCAGAACAAAACACAGAATCTGTTCAATGTGAACAATTATGTGGCTCAGAGTTTCCGACTGGATTCTTGGATTTCCTCTGTGGCCCCCTCTCTGTGATTCTGTACAGTACTGTCAAACAAGCTCATCAGGACAGGTGGTTCCCTTTACATTGTCTCGGTTCATGACAAACTGCCTGCACTGTTTCCCTGAATGTATGAAAAGCACAGTGAGACAGCTTTTAGAACCACCAAACCCGGGAACATACACACCCGGGACGCAGTGTTGAAGACACTTTAGGTTGCAAGGTCTTGTATTATTCTCTCGACACATTGGTTGAGACTCCTACTTCCTCAAGTAAAGATTTTAAACACGACTATCTATCACATGTGACCTGACGTCTAGATGCTTCCAAGGCACTTTGATTTCTGAGCAAAAACGGCTCTACCAGCAGCCCACAAAATTAACTCCCACTTAGCGTAAGAAGTATCTGGATACCATGGGCACCATCAGACAGTTTAGCTTTCTACAGGCCCAGCACCTCAAGCTAACAGCTAATCTCTACTTGATCCAGCCTATCTACTAAGCAGTCCCAATGCTGCATAGTCATAACAACCACATAGTCACTATAGAGAGACGCAACCGTGTGCCTGTCTGTCAGTAAGCTGTGCTGGACACAACAGTATGCAAATGCATTAGAAGTGAACCTGAGAATGCGAAGATCAATAGAAAGGTGATCTTTGAGAAGAGGACCAAGGAGACAACAAGAGGAAATGAAAGTCCTGTTCAGTAAATGGCGCAGGAAAAAAATGATACCCATGTGTAAATAAATATACCTGGTACTTTATCTTAAACCTTACAAAAAAAAACTCAACTCAAAATGGATTAAATATTTAAGTGGAAGACTAGAAAAAAATTACATGACACTTGATTTGTAAACAGGTTTATTTTTGAAGGGGGGGTAGGTATGGAATACTAAAAGCACATTCAACAAAAGTAAAAACAGTCAACTTACTTCCAACTAAAATCTCTTTGCCCCACAGAGGAAGCCATCTACAAAATGTAAAGACAGAGCTGAGAAAAAGAGTAGTGGGGGAACCCAAAGACCTAAACAGAGAACTCTCAACCAACCAATCTCAAATGACTGAAAGACACTTAAGGAAATGCTCAACATTCTTAGCCATCAGAGAAATGCAAATCAAAACAACTCTGAGATTCCATCTTTCACCTATCAGAATGGCCAAGATCAAAACCACTGATGACTGATTATGCTGAAAGAATGTGGGGTAAGGAAAACAGTCCTGAATTGCTGGTGGGGGTGTAAATTTGTACAGCTATTATGGAAATCAGTATGATGATTTCTCCGAAAATCAGAAAACAATCTACCCTAAGACCCAGCAATACCACTTTTGGGTATATACCCAAAGGAAGCTCATTCATACCACAAGAACATGTGCTCAACTATGTTCAAAGCAGCATTATTTGTCATTGTTAGAACCTAGAAACAACCTAGATGCTTCTCAACCAAATAATGGATAAAGAAAATATGGCACATTTACACTACTCAATGTGAAAAAAAATGACATCTTGAAATCTGCAGGCAAATGAATGGATCTTAAAAAAAAATACCATACTGAGTGAGGTAACCCAGACCAGAAAGACAAATATGATATATACTCACTCATAAGTGACTTTTAGACATAAAACAAAGAAAAAACAGTCCACAATTAACAACCCCAGAGAACCTAAACATCAAGAAAAAAAAAACCTCTCCAGTCCCTTACCCCAGAGTGAATTTAATTAACCCACATAAAAGTGGTATATTTGATAATAAGAGTGGAAAATGTTTACGACACAAGGCAGTTTACGACATAGACAACTTTCATAGCCCTCTGCCGGAAGGACCTTTTCAATATAGACAATGTAAGTTTTCCACCAGCAGGATTGTCATAGCGTCTGGCGACCCTCCGTCAAGTTCCCTACTTACTCTTTGATATGTGAGACTTTTTCATAGGGAGAACTCCCCATTTCTTATTGGACACCTGGATTAAAATGTCCAACAAAATGGCTTTAGTACCCAGTCAGAATCCAGTATTGCAGGAGGGTGTGCACAGCGGACAATCATTCTAAAGAAACAATACGTCAACAACGGGGAAGCGTTAGAAGGGGCGTGGCTGACTGGTGAAGAGGGAGGCCAAGTCCCTTCTCTCACAACTAAATCCTGTCCCAGACGTGTGCTTTAACCCATATCCACTGCTCCTTGTTTTTGCTAAAAGCTCTAGAATTTTGTTCCTAACACAAAGATAGGTATTTAACAGACCATATCGTATCATGATAAAAAACAATGTGCATTTCAAACGACAAACGAGCTTCCCACATCCATTGTCCTGGGAGGGGTAAGATAAAAGCAGACTGAACAAGCAAGCGTGGCTTTGAGTTCCCAGCTTACAGGAAAATGAGTTCCCCAAGTAACAATGCCTTCCCTTATGGCAGTTCCCAGAAGAGAGTTCTGGAAAATATTTCTTGGAGGAATCCTTTCATTTTCTCTCTGACTACTCAGGACACTAAGCTGTCATCCCTGAGGGTTCATTGCTGGCTCCTCGGGCAGTCACTGTCACCTCCGCACGTACTTCACTGCCAGTAAAATAATCCCATTATTGAAAGAACAGAGCCGGAAGAGGAAATGTTTTGTGGAAATCCCTAGAATATCTACACACTCTTCATTCATCTGTGTTCTTAGAAGTGAGACCAAAGATTATGTTTCTTCAGAATCAAGACTAGTTTTTTATATATAGGGTGAAGTTTTTAAGTTAAATATGAGAAGCTGAGAAGAATCATGAGGAGCGAGGCAGAACTTGTAGAAATACCTGCACTTGTCTGTCCCTTCATGAAATGGAGTGATCAAAACCAAAAAGACAGACACCATTTGCCTTTGTGGCTGTGTACAGTCAAATACACTCAAGGATGTTTGCTTTTATTTTACACCAGTCTGTTGCTTTAAAATACATGAGTTTGGGCCGGGCGATGGTGGCACACGCCTTTAATCCCAGCACTCGGGAGGCAGAGGTAGGCGGATCTCTGTGAGTTCGAGACCAGCCTGGTCTACAAGAGCTAGTTCCAGGACAGGCTCCAAAGCCACAGAGAAACCCTGTCTCGAAAAACCAAAAAAAAAAAATAAATAAAAATAAATAAATAAAAAAAAATAAAATACATGAGTTTGGGAAACAAAATTAACAAAAGAGTGTATTCCTAACAATCTCAGACACAGTCTGGTCCCTATGTGATCCAGGAAAATCAGCTAGGGAGTCACCTTATCTCCCACAAGGCACTGAGACCTTTATTAGAATTTCCCAACCCCAGATACATTCAAGGAAACGTTAGGATCTGACTGTGTCTCTGCTTTATGTTCTCTTTCGGAATGAATTGTGGGAACACAGGAGGGTGGAAAGGGGTGGTTTTGGCAAACAAAGTGTGATGATGGTTACCTTAGTTGCCAACAATAACACCCGGGGTCATGTCTCTGCTGCTGTGAAAGTCCCTCAGGCGATTCCAACCCTCCCTTTTAGCAAGAAGTTCAACCAAGGCTATCACCAATATTGAGAAGCAAGATACGGAGGTCCCAGTCCACAGGCATTACCGTGAGTGAGAACATAACTCATTTTCAGTTAGAAAGGAAAGGTATCCCAGCTCCAAAATTCTGGACCATGAGCAGGAGAAGCCCAGACCGAGTTTAGTTACAGGTGCAGCTGACAGGTGTCCTGGTTATGGAATAATGGGAGTTTCCAACTCCAGCTGAATATTGTCTCTCTCGCCTTGTCACTCCTTCATTTTGGAAAAAAAATGAATAGAACAGAAAACACTAGAAGCAATGATTTTTAGAGCAGATTAAAAAAGACTTCAAGGAGTAAAAAAAAGGAGAATCCACATAAAAGATGCCAGTCTATTCATTTTGATGTCATTCAAATTTTCAGAGGATAAAAAGAAATAATGATTGTTGTACTCTAGTTCTTAGGGAGGTTTTCAGCTCTAAAGTTCTTTGCTGGAAATAGTTCAACTTAAGAGTAATATTTGCTTTGTTGAGCTTAATGTTTCAGTCAGCACTTATGAATGAAGACATCACATTATTTATTTAAATTATGGATAAACGCTCATGAAAGTTATGCAAGACCTCAATGTTTTCAAAACCGAGGTAGAAAAGCTCACAAAATTTTGCACTTTGAACTATGATGGTGCAGGCTCACTTTAGCTCAGATATTGGTTCCTCCGCCTGTCGTCTTTACATCCTCCTGCTGCAGCCTGTGGGACTTTGGGCTTGGCCTGGCTGGGGTGTTGGGGATGATGGGATGGCAGACGTGTGTACAGAAAGCTCAGGATCTGGTGGGATGTGTGCGCTGATGGAAGTACACCAGAAGCCTGGAATCTTAGCAATTTTTTTCTCTTTTTTTGAGATTGCAATTTAATCACATCATCTCCTCTTTCTAAATCATCCCCCACACCCTTCCTCGCTCTCTTTCAAATTTGTGGCCTCTTTTTGCATTAATTGTTGCTACACACACATTGAAATATATAAATACCCTCCCACCTCAGTCTGTGTGATATATAT